>NC_057803.1:90706515-90738955 GCF_018294505.1 Triticum aestivum | reverse complement strand
GTCTCCTGGATCTTGTTCATTCCAAAAATCATGTTCCTGAAGGTTTCATTCCGTTTGGACTCCGTTTGATATTCCTTTTCTTTGAAACCCTAAAATAGGCAAAAAAACAACAATTCTGGGCTGGGCCTCCGATTAATAGGTTAGTCCCAAAAATAATATAAAAGTGGATAATAAAGCCCAATAATATCCAAAACAGAAGATAATATAGCATGGACCAATCAAAAATTATAGATACGTTGGAGACGTATCAGCAAGCTCAAGAACAGGGTCACCTAAGCAGCAAAAATATGCAATGAATAAAACACTAGAACAAAAACTAATTGGACCAATGGAGGAGTCACATACCAAGGAACAATCCCGCCAAGCAGTTTTGTGAGAGGTACTTTGAGCAAGGAGATCGAAAATGGCAGTAAAACGAGCTTGGACTCAGGTTTGGACTGGATAATGGTGTTTGTGGGAGGAAGAAGGAGTGTGTGGGTGCAGGAATAAGTGGAGGAGGTCCACCATGGGCCCACGAGGCAGGGGGCGCTCCCTCCACACTCGTGGCCAGGTGGATGCCCCCTGTGCTGTGTTCTCAGTGCCAAATATTCTCAAATATTCCAGAAAAAACATATTTAAATTTCAGGGCATTTGGAGAACTTTTATTTTCGGGGTATTTTTATATTGCACGGATAAATCAGATAACAGACAGAAAATACTTATGTTTATTTTATTTAATATAAATAACAGAAAGTAAAAGGAGGGTACAGAGAGTTGTGTTTTCTAAATTCATCCATCTCATGATCATCAAAAGGAACCCATTAACAAGGTTGATCAAGTCTTGTTAACAAACTCATTCCGAATAACATGGAACCGGAGAATTTTTGAATAACACTAGGTTACCTCAACGGGGATATGCACATCCCCAACAATAAGAATATCATATTTCTTCTTGACAATAGGAAGAGGAAATTCAAAACCTCCAAAAATAATCGATGGAATTTTTCCAATAGAATTGATACTGTGGACTTGAGGTTGTTTCCTCGGGAAGTGTACCGTATGCTCATTACCATTAACATGAAAAGTGGCATTGCCTTTGTTGCAATCAATAACAGCCCCTGCTGTATTCAAAAAGGGTCTTCCAACAATAATAGATATACTATCATTCTCGGGAATATCAAGAATAACAAAGTCCGTTAAAATAGTAATGTTTGCAACCACAACAGGCACATCCTCACAAATAGCGACAGGTATAGCAGTTGATTTATCAGCCATTTGCAAAGATATCTCAGTAGGTGTCAACTTATTCAAATCAAGTCTACGATATAAAGAGAGAGGCATAACACTAACACCGACTCCAAGATCACATAAAGCAGTTTTAACATAGTTTCTTTTAATGGAGCATGGTATAGTGGGTACTCCTGGATCTCCAAGTTTCTTTGGTATTCCACCCCTAAAAGTATAATTAGCAAGCATGGTGGAATTTTTAGCTTTCGGTATCTTTCATATACTTAGCATAAGGATTCATTTTGAGCATATCAATTAATCGCATATGCAAAAAGATAGGTCTAATCATTTCAGCAAAGCGCTCAAAATCCTCATCATCTTTTTTCTTGGATGGTTTGGGAGGAAAAGGCATGGGTTTTTGAACCCATGGTTCTCTTTCTTTACCGTGTTTCCTAGCAACAAAGTCTCTCTTATCATAACGTTGATTCTTTGATTGTGGGTTATCAAGATCAACAACAGGTTCAATTTCTATATCATTATCATTGCTAGGTTGAGCATCAACATGAACATTATCATTAACATTATCACTAGTTTCAGGTTCATTACCAGATTGTGTTTCAGCATCAGAAATAGAAATATCATTTGGATTCTCGGGTGTATCAATAACAGGTTCACTAGAAGTATGCAAAGTCCTATCATTTTTCTTTTTCTTCCTTTTAGAAGGACTAGGTGCATCTATATTATTTCTCTGAGAATCTTGCTCAATTCTCTTAGGATGGCCTTCGGGATAAGGTTCCTGAGTCATTTTACCACCTCTAGTCATAACTCTAACAGCATTATCGTTATTATTACTATTCAGTTCATTGAGCAAATCATTTTGAGCTTTAAGTACTTGTTCTACTTGAGTGGTAACCATAGAAGCATGTTTGCTAATAAGTTTAAGTTCACCTTTGACATTAGCCATATAATCACCCAAGTGTTCAAGCATACCAACACTGTGTTTTAGTTCTCTACCAAAATAAGCATTGAAGTCTTCTTGCTTAACTATAAATTTATCAAACTCATCTAAGCATGGGCTAGCAAACTTAGTAAATGTGATTTCAGCTTTATCATATCTATAGAGAGAATTTACCTTTACTACCTATGTCGGGTTATCAAGACCATGTATTTCTTCAGTAGGTGGTAAATTAAGACCATGTATTTCTTCAATAGGAGGTAATTCTTAACATCTTCAGCTTTAATACCCTTTTCTTTCATGGATTTCTTTGCCTCTTGCATATCCTCAAGGTTGAGAAATAAAACACCTCTTTTCTTCGGAGTTGGTTTAGGAATAGGCTCAGGAAGTGTCCAATTATTTTCATTTGTCAACATATTATTCAATAGAATTTCAGCTTCATCCAGTGTTCTTTCCCTAAAAATAGAACCAGCACAACTATCCAGGTAATCTCTGGAAGCATCCATTAGTCCATTATGAAAGATATCATGTATTTCATTTTTCTTAAGAGGATTATCAGGCAAAGCATTAAGTAATTGGAGGAGCCTCCCCCAAGCTTGTGGGAGACTCTCTTCTTCAATTTGCACAAAATTATATATATCCCTTAAAGCAGCTTGTTTCTTATGAGCAGGGAAATATTTAGCAGAGAAGTAATAAATCATATCCTGGGGACTACGCACACAACCATGATCAAGAGAATTAAACCATATCTTAGCATCACCCTTTAATGAGAATGGAAATATTTTAAGGATAAAAAAGTAGCGAGTTCTCTCATCATTAGTGAACAGGGTGGCTATATCATTTAATTTAGTAAGATGTGCCACAACAGTTTCAGATTCATAACCATAAAAAGGATCAGATTCAATCAAAGTAATTATATCAGGATCAACAGAGAATTCATAATCCTTATCAGTAACACAGATAGGTGAAGTAGCAAAAGCAGGGTCTGGTTTCATTCTAGCATTAAGGGATTGGTGCTTCCATTTAGCTAATAACCTCTTCAGATCATATCTATCATTGCAAGCAAGAATAGCTCTAGCAGATTCTTCATCCATAACATAACCCTCGGGAACAACAGGCAATTCATATTTATTAGGGGGAGAGTCTTCATCATCACTTTCATCAATATTATCAGTTTTAATAATTTCATTCTTCATCCAGAACATAACCCTCAAGAAATTCACCAAGTGGCATAGTAGTATCAAGCGTAGAAGTAGTTTCATCATAAATATCATGCATAGCAGAAGTGGCATCATCAATAACATGCGACATATCAAAATGAATAGCAGAAGCGGGTTTAGGTGTCGCAAGCTTACTCAAAACAGAAGGTGAATCAAGTGCGGAGTTAGATGGCAGTTCCTTACCACCCCTCGTAGTTGAGGGATAAATATTGATTTTTGGATCTCTCAAGTTCTTCATAATGATAAGTAGATATAAACCCCAAGTGACTCAAAGAATAGAGCTATGCTCCCCGGCAACGGCGCCAGAAAATAGTCTTGATAACCCACAAGTATAGGGGATCACAACAGTTTTTGAGGGTAGAGTATTCAACCCAAATTTATTGATTCGACACAAGGGGAGCCAAAGAATATTCTCATGTATTAGCAGCTGAGTTGTCAATTCAACCACACCTAGAAACTTAATATCTGCAGCAAAGTATTTAGTAGCAAAGTAATATGATAGTAGTGGTAACGATAGCAAAAGGTAATGGTAGCAAAAGTAGTGTTTTTGGTATTTTGTAGTGATGGTAGCAATAGCAACGGAAAAGTAAATATGCGGAGAATAATATATGGAAAGCTCGTAGGCAATGGATCGGTGATAGAGAATTATGCCGGATGCGGTTCATCATGTCAACAGGAGTAGCAACAGGGTGACAGTTGAGCATGCCAGCATGCTCAAGGAGCTCATGCACATACTTCTGCTGATGAAGAAAGAAGCCATCCGGTCGCCGAACAACCTCAATGCCAAGGAAATAATGTAGAGCACCCAAGTCCTTGATGGTGAACTCGTCACACAGCCGGAGAGTAATCTGTTGAAGAAGAGCTGCGGAGGAGGCCGTCAGGATAATGCCGTCGATGTAGAGGAGCAAATATGCAGTCGTGTCACCATGGTGATAGACAAACAGTGAGGCATCCCAGCGAGTGACGCTGAAGCCCAGTGTCTGAAGAAACTAGGCGATCCGCTGGTACCAGGCGCAAGGTGCTTGCTTGAGCCCGTAGGGACACCGGGACCGCAAACACACATGGCCAGGAAGAGATGCGTCGACGAAACCGGTGGGCTGCTCACAATAAACCTGCTCCTCAAGATGGTCGTGGTGGAAGGTGTTGGAGACATCCATCTGATGAACTGGCCAGCCTCGGGACACCGCAAGCTGGAGGACGGTGCGGACTATGCCCAGTTTGATAACCGGTGCAAACGTCTCAGTGAAGTCAACTCGAGCACGCTGTCAAAAACCATGAACCATCCAACGATCCTTGTAGCGCTCAAGTGTACCATTCGAGCGGGTCTTGTGGCGAAAGACCCACTTGCCGCTGATGACATTAGCGCGAGGAGGACGGGGAACCAGTGTCCAGGTGCGGTTTCGCTGAAGAGCGTCGAACTCTTCCTGCATCACGGCAAGCTAGTGAGGGTCACGAAGGGCTGCGCGAGCGGATGCAGGAAGAGGGGATGGCTCCGCGGTGGAGGCGGCAAGGAGGTACTCATCGCTCTAGTACCGCAGACTCGAACGATGAATGCCAGCTTGGGCCCGTGTGATGGGACGAGACGGCTATGCCGGAACGTCCGGCGAGGCGGGCAGTGAGACAGCCGGTGAAGCAGCTAGTGACGTGGCCGGCGAGGCGACCGACGAGACCACCGGCGATGCAGCCGGGGAGGAGGCGGCGCCTGAGGGAGTCCTGGATTAGGGGGTCTCCGGACAGCCGGACTATATCCTTTGGCCGGACTAATGGACTATGAAGATACAAGATTGAAGACTTTGTCCCGTGTCCGGATGGGACTTTCCTTGGCGTGGAAGGCAAGCTTGGAAATACGGATATGTAAATCTCCTCCCTTGTATGACTCTGTGTAACCCTAGCCCCCTCCGGTGTCTATATAAGCCGGAGGGTTTAGTCCGTAGGACAACATACAATCATACCATAGGCTAGCTTCTAGGGTTTAGCCTCTACGATCTCGTGGTAGATCTACTCTTGTAATACTCATATCATCAAGATCAATCAAGCAGGACGTAGGGTATTACCTCCATCAAGAGGGCCCGAACCTGGGTAAACATCGTGTCCCCTGCCTCCTGTTACCATCCGCCTTAGACGCACAGTTCGGGACCCCCTACCCGAGATCCGCCGGTTTTGACACCGACATTGGTGCTTTCATTGAGAGTTCCACGGTGCCGTCACCATAAGGCTCGATGGCCCTTCGATCATCGCTAACGATGCGGTCCTGGGTGAGGTTTTCCTCCCTGGACAAATCTTTGTATTCGGCGGCTTCGCACTGCGGGCCAATTCGCTTGGCCATCTGGAGCAGATCGAGAGCTACGCCCCTGGCCATCAGGTCAGGTTCAGAAACTTAAACTACACTGCCGACATCCGCGGAGACTTGATCTTCGACGGATTTGAGCCCATGTCAGGTGCGCCGCACAATCACGACGAGCATGACGTAACTCTACCGTCGGACAGTGTTCGGGAGATCGCATCTGCAAGTACTCCGGCCTTCAATCCGGAGCAAATTGCGCCATTCGAGGACGGAGGGATAGACCCCGCCAGGGAGGCCGCACTCTCAGTGGCGATGGAGCCAGATACTGACTTCACCCCTTACGAGAGCCGTGTTGTCGAACCACTGGATTCGTCTCCGGCCATGGACTCCGAGCCGCCTACATCTGGGCCTATCGAATCCGATTGGGCGCCGATCATGGAATTCACCTCCACGGATACCTTTCAGCACTCGCCTTTCGGCGATGTGCTAAATTCATTAAGGTCTCTCTCCTTGTCAGGAGAACCTTGGCCGAACTATGTCCGACTAGAATGGGATGTGGACGACGAAGAAATTCGCTGCCCACCCACCACCCACTTAGTAGCCACTGTCGACGATTTAACCGACATGCTCGACTTCGACTCCCAAGACATCGACGGTATCGACGACGATGCAGGAGACGAACAGGAACTACCGCCCACAGGGCGCTGGACCGCCACCTCATCATATGATATATACATGGTGGACACCCCCAAAGAAGGCAATGGCGATGAGACAGCGGAGGATGACCCCTCCAAGAAGCAACCCAAGCGCCAACGTCAGCGGCGCCGCTCTAAGTCCCGCCATAGCAAAAGTAGTGATACCGGCACAAGAGCCAATAACACTCCGGATAGTGCCGAAGACAACGACAATCCCCTCCAGCACGATGTAGAGCGGGAGGGTGAACAAGCTAGCCCTCCAGAGCATGCAACAGATGGAGAATCGGAGGAGGACAATTACATGCCTCTCTCCGAAGACGAGGTGAGCCTCGGCGATGAAGAATTTATCGTGCCTGAGGATCCCGTCGAGCAGGAGCGCTTCAAGCGCCGGCTTATGGCCACAGCAAATAGCCTGAAGAAAAAGCAACAACAACTTCAAGCTGATCAAGACTTACTAGCAGACAGATGGACCGAAGTCCTTGCGGCCGAGGAATACAAACTCGAGTGCCCCTCCAAGAGTTACCCAAAGCGCAGGTTGCTACCTCACCTCGAGGAGGAAGCATTGAAACCTCCATCACCAGTGTACGATGCGGCTGACCGACTACCGTGTGGCCGAGCCAGAGAGGCGTTTCAGCCTGGAGTTCAGCCTGCACCCCGCCGCCACTCAATCAAAAATACCAAGGCCCGGGGCAACACACAGTACCTGCGAGACGTATTGGACAGCAGGGCAAAACATGCAAGGTCAATATACGGGTCACGGGGGCACACGCCAATGCGGGACGATGACCGTCGCGCCGGATACACTAAAAGTAAATCCGGCCGGGCCGAGTACAACAGACAAGACTCATATGAACTGCGTCGTGATATAGCCCGGCACAGAGGCACCGCACACCCCCTATGCTTCACTAATGAAGTTATGGATCACGAATTCCCGGAGGGTTTTAAACCCGTAAATATCGAATCTATGATGGTACAACAGATCTCGCTGTATGGATTGACGATTTCCTCCTTCACATCCACATGGCTTGTGGTGATGATCTGCATGCTATCAAGTACCTCCTACTAAAACTCAAAGGACCAGCTCGGCATTGGCTGAATAGCTTGCCAGCAGACTCCGTCGGCAGTTGGGAGGATTTGGAAGACGCATTCCTTGACAACTTCCAAGGCACTTATGTGCGACCACCGGATGCTGATGACTTGAGCCATATAACTCAGCAGCCAGGGGAATCGGCCGGGCAATTCTGGACACAGTTCCTAACTAAGAAAAACCAAATTGTCGACTGTCCGGATGCAGAGGCCTTAGCGGCATTCAAGCATAACATCCATGACGAGTGGCTTGCCCGACACCTCGGCCAGGAGAAGCCGAAGTCAATGGCAGCCCTCACGACACTCATGACCTGCTTTTGCGCGGGCGAGGATAGCTGGTTGGCTCGCAGCAACAACACATCAAGGAATCCGGGCACTTCGGATACCAAAGATGCCAACGGCAGACCACGTCGTAACAGACATAAGTGCTGCAACAACGGCGATAACACCGATGATACGACAGTCAATGACGGATTCAGAGGCTCTAGATCCGGTCAACGGAAAAAGCCATTCAAAAGAAGTACTCCGGGCCTGTCCAGTTTGGATCACATACTTGATCGCTCGTGTCAAATCCACGGCACCCCCGATAAGCCAGCCAATCACACCAATAGAGAATGTTGGGTGTTCAAGCAGGCTGGCAAGTTAAATGCCGAAAAGAAGGACAAGGGGACGCATAGTGATGACGAGGAGGAGCCCCGGCCGCCGTACACGGGAGGACAGAAGAGGTTCCCCCCACAAGTGAAGACGGTGAACATGATATACGCAACCCACATTTCCAAGAGGGAACGGAAGCATGCACTAAGGGACGTCTATGCGATGGAGGCCGTCGCCCCAAAGTTGAACCCATGGTCCGCTTGCCTGATCACCTTCGATCGTAGGGACCACCCCACTAGTATCCGTCATGGCGGATCCGCCGCACTGGTCCTCGACCCCATCATCGACGGATTTCACCTCACTCGAGTCCTTATGGACGGTGGCAGCAGCCTGAACCTGTTCTATCAGGATACAGTGCGCAAAATGGGTATAGATCCCTCAAGGATCAAACCCACCAAAACCACCTTTAAGAGCGTCATCCCAGGTGTAGAGGCCCATTGCACGGGCTCAATCACACTGGAAGTGGTCTTTAGATCTCCAAAAAACTTCCGAAGCAAGGAGTTAATCTTCGATGTCGTCCCGTAGTGGCTATCACGCACTGCTCGGGCGAACCGCATTTGCAAAATTCAATGCAGTACCGCATTACGCATACCTCAAGCTCAAGATGCTAGGACCTAGGGGGGTCATAACAGTCAATGGAAACACAGAACGCTCGCTCCGCACGGAAGAGCACACTGTGGCCCTCGCAGCAGAAGCACAAAGCAGCCTTTTAAGGCAAACCACCAATTCGGCGATACAGCCCCCGGACACCGTCAAGCGAGTCCAGAGTAAACTGCAACAGGATTGCCTGGCACGTTCAGAGCTCGCCTAGAAATTCGGCCCCCATCCCAGTCCCAGTCAAGCGATGAAATCCATGCCGCGCGTACATAATTACGCACTGAAAATACCATGGGCATAGGCGGGGGCACGATCAGGGCACGTCCCGCAATGTGGCTTAACCGCCCTAGGGGCTGCATACCTTTATCATTTTTCTCTTTCAGGACCTAACTCTCTGGAAGCCCTTTCCAGCAGTACGATTGTCAGACACATTATGGGAAGGAACAACCAAGGAGGCAAGAAGCTAAGATGTACAAGGGAACCCCCAGGTGGTCTCTAATAATAATCGATATACCCGCTTTCTACTATCCATACGCAGCTTGCCCTTGGATAGGACATGTCAAATAGTCCTATTTTCTGCTTATTGCACTACTTGTATCAGTACGCTTCGACGTATTATTTAAATAACAATGCATAGCATTAGTCTATTATTGCATTATTCATCCCTTTTTTCTTATATGTTCATTTATGACAACTTGCACCCGTACATTCTGGTACGGTCAGTACGCCAGGGGCTTTCGTTTACCCCATAATACGGCGTGAGAAGTCTGAACACTTGTGACAGTGTGGCACCCCGAACTTATTGCATTATATGCATCATCTCCGAATCATGTCTTGGGTCAATAGTTGGGTTTGCCCGGCTCCCATGTTTTGGTACCTTACGTTCCGCTATATCGGCTAAGGTAGCACTGGGAGAACTACTGCGATTGTGTCCCGGTTCTTCCGGACGAGCACCTTAGTAGAGAAAGCCGAAAACTGACTGTCATGATAAGGCGAGAGCTGGTCGATGTTCGAGAGGTCTCAAGTCCTTAAAGACTTTTTCCGCTTCAGGTGAGGAGTCGGCCTTGTCCGACTTAGGCGTATATAGCGCCCCCTAGTTGGCCTTCCGAATACTAGGGGCTTCACCAAAATTTAAAATTGTAGACTTCTATGGCTAAGTGAGAGTGATAAAGCCTTATAGTCCGATTGCCTGGTTCGTTGTGCTGAACACCTCCCTCGAAAGACCCAAAATTGAGATAAAGAGTGCTCAGGTTTATCCCGAACACCCCAGTACTAGTTACATGGGGGCAGAAGCCGACGAGTGGCCAACTCTCAAATTTTATAAACGGCCGCACAGAAGGTAATATTTTAAATTAGAAGAGCGTTGCATAGCGCAAATGAACTGGTTTCATATTACAGGATCACATGAGCATGTTCATTCAAAAATTACATCTCTGGCACATTCCTCCGCCACAAGGCAGGAACCCTTCAGGACACTGGCATAATACATTTCGGGGCAGCGATGCTCCTTGCCCTCCAGCGGCCCCTCCTTCACCAGCTTTACGGCGTCCAGCTTCGCCTAGTGCACCTTCGCCCGGGCAAAAGCCATGCGCGCACCCTCGATGCAGACAGACCGCTTTATAACTTCAAGCCGTGGGCAGGCATCTACGTGCCGCCTCACCAGACTGAAGTAGCTGCTAGGCAGGGGATCGCCAGGCCACATCCGGACTATAAGACCCTTCATGGCCTGTTCGGTCGCCTTGTGAAGCTCGACCAGTTGCTTCAGCTGGTCGCTCAAGGGCATTGGGTGTTCGGTCCCAGTATACTGAGACCAGAACAACTTTTCCATTGATCTCCCCTCCTCAGCTCGGTAAAACTCCACGGCATCCAGTACACTGCGGGGAAGATCTACGAACGCTCCTGGAGAGCTCCAAACTCGGGTAAGTAAAAGGAAAGTTTCCTTCACATGCTTGCTTTGCATAATGAATGCCTTACCCGCTGCTATCTTCCTCACCGCATCCATCTCCTGGAGGGCCTTGTGGGCTTCAGCCTTGGCGCTCCGTGATCTTTCGATCGCCTTCGCAAGCTCGGACTCTCACGTCTTAGAGTCAAGCTCCAAGGATTCGTGTTTTTTGGCGAGAGCCTCGAGCTCTTGCTGCACCTCGCCTACCCAGGCTTCTTGCTTTTCCCGCTCAATGCGCTCCTTGGCCGCTTTGTCTTCGGCCTCGGACAGTGCCTTCTTCAGGGTCGCCACCTCGGTTGTGGCCCCTGACAAATTCATAATGATCCTATTACTTACAAGCGAATTTCTTTTTAATATATAGACAAGGTATTGCTTACCTTTGCTCTCCTCGAGCTGCCTCTTGGTAAGGCCGAGCTCGTCTTCGGACCGCTCAAGGTCCTGCTTTAGTGCAGCGACCTCCGCAGTACGTGCGGCAGCGACCAGCAGTGAAGCATGCATATGCACATAGACATATTCTGATTAGACTCCTGAGTCATTATTTGATCCTCTATTCGGCCTTTCTTCGCGAACGCCAAACAGAGCATCAGGGGCTACTGTCTATGCGATAATATTTTCCTATATTCTGATTGCTTACCTCAAAGCCTGTTAGGAGGCTGGCGCAAGCTTCGGTCAGTCCGTTTTTGGTGGACTGAACTTTCTCAATCACCGCACTCATGATAGTGCGGTGCTCTTCGTCGATGGAAGCGCCGCGAAGCGTTTCCATTCCAGCAAGTTGTCCGGTGCCTCTGGATGGACAGAGGCCACTAGCATGGGCGGCGTGCCCCTTTTAATGGGGGATCACCTGCCGGAGTCCGGAACCACCGAAGGTTCCGGCGCAGTGTTCAACTGAGGGCCGAACTTGGAGCCCGTGGGAGTCTTGCTCCCTTTGTGCCCAGGGTCCGGAAGGTCGCCTCGAGGCGCCCCCAGGACTACCTCCCCTTGGCTCAGTGCCTTTTTAGACAACACCTCGACGTTGTCCGTAGGGCAAGGGGTGGAGGCGGTCGGAAGTGAATCGCTATTCATATCCGACGAGTCCAAAGAATCGTCCGACAAAGATACGTCAAGACGGGCTCTGGAGGGACTACATAATCATATTCGGCGTAAGAAGAAGAAGTGCAATAAAACATACCATGAATTACTATGGTATCCGAATACTTCCGACTTCGCCAGGGGCTTCTCCCTGGGTAACCACTCGTCGCCGATGTAGGCGGCCGTCCTGGAGCAGTCCGGAAGGAGGGTCCTTCCCTTCTTGGACCCTTCGGTGTCCCCGGTTGGGTCGGCCTTACTTTTCTTGTCTCCCCAGCTAAGGGGGGATAACTTTCCTCTTCCTCCTCCTCGTTTTCGTGGGAGGAGGGCGCGTCAGAGTTATCGGACGATGAGTCCGATATAACCGTGCGCCGGAGACCCTTTCGGGTCCCCGTGGCCTTCTTCTTGGCCTTCTTCGCCGAAACCTCGTAAGGCGCCAGAACCAGCATCTCTGTTAGGAGAGCATCTGCAGGATCTTCAGGCAGAGGGGCTGGGTAATTGATCCGCTCCGCTGTCTCCACCCAGTCCTGTTAATGGCATGGAAGCTTAGATCCCGCACATGATTAAAACTTGGGCAAATAAATATCCTGTGAAATAGAAAAACTTACCGGATTGGCATGGCGCTTTGCGCTGAGTCCGCGGTCCTCGGTAAGGGGAGGAGGCACCTCAACGCCCTTGAACAACACCTTCCAGACGTCCTTGTGCATCGTGTCGAAGAGCTCTCGCAGCGTCTGGTGCTCGGCCGGGTCGAACTCCCACAAATTGAATACCCATCATTGACACGGGAGAATCCGGCGGAAGAGCATGACCTGGACCATGTTGATGAGCTTGATTTTCTTGCTCATCATGTTCTTGATGGAGGTCTAGAGTCCGGTCAGCTCTACCGGGAACCCCAGGACAGGCCCTTCTCTTTCTAGGAGGTGAGCCGCGTGGGGATTCCGGATCGAAATTCAAGGGCCGCCACCCAGTTGGTGTTGCGTGGCTCGGTGATGTAGAACCACCCCGATTGCCACCCCTTTATGGTCTCCGCGTAGGAGCCTTCGATCCAGGTGACGTTAGGTATTTTTCCCACCATGGCGCCTCCGCACTCCGCTTGATGGCCGACCACCACCTTTGATTTAACATTGAAGGTCTTCAGCCATAGGCCGAAGTGGGGCCTGATGCAGAGGAAGGCCTCGCACATGACGATAAATGCCGAGATGTTGAGGATGAAATTGGGAGCCAGATCATGAAAATCTAGCCTGTAGTAGAACATGAGCCCGCGGACAAAGGGGTGAAGGGGAAATCCCAGTCTGCGGACAAAGTGGGTAAGGAAAACTACCTTCTCATGGGGTGCAGGCGTAAGGACGATCTGCCCCGCATCTGGTAGCCGGTGCGCGATGTCCGTGGCCAGATATCCGGCTTCCCGTAGCTTTGCAATGTGCTCCTCCATGACGGAGGAGACCATCCACTTGCCTCTCGCTCCGGACATGCTTGGAGTGGTTTGAGAAGAAAGACGTGAAATTGGGCGCTAGAGCTCGAGTGCGTGAGAATGGATAAGCAAGGAGGAAGAAGGCGTGGGTAAAAAGGGTGAATCTTTGTCCCATTATAAGGGCGTAAGAGGCGATACACCTCCTCACTTACCTGGTAAAATTGCTTATTCCCTGAACGCCGTAATTGATGGCACGGTTGGGTTACCCATACCCGTATTGATGAGAATCCCGTGATAAGGGGACACGATCTCTGGTTTGACAAGACGTGTCAAGAAAACCGCCTCGATATGTGCAGTGCTGGTTGAGAAAAACGGTTTGAATAATGACTGGGCCGCAGTATGATGTCATGTTGTCAAGCGTGTCAGCAGATTAGATTTGTGGAAATATTATTCTCTCTACGGTGGTATGCGGAACTTGTTTTGCAGAGCCGGACACTATCCTTGTGTTCAAAATCTTCTATGGAATATTCGGAGGAGGAACCCGCTGAGGGAGTCCTGGATTAGGGGGTGTCCGGATGGCCGGACCATACCTTCAGCCGGACTCCTGGACTATGAAGATACAAGATTGAAGACTTCGTCCCGTGTCCGGAAGGGACTTTCCTTGGCGTGGAAGGCAAGCTTGGCGATACGGATATGTAGATCTCCTACCATTGTAACCGACTTTGTGTAACCCTAACCCTCTCCGGTGTCTATATAAACCGGAGGGTTTTAGTCCGTAGGACAACATTCACAACAACAATCATACAATAGGCTAGCTTCTAGGGTTTAGCCTCTCCGATCTCGTGGTAGATCTACTCTTGTACTACCCATATCATCAATATTAATCAAGCAGGACATAGGGTTTTACCTCCATCAAGAGGGCCCGAACCTGGGCAAAACTTCGTGTCCCTTGCCTCCTGTTACCATCCGGCCTAGACGCACAGTTCGGGACCTCCTACCCGAGATCCGCCAGTTTTGACACCGACATTGGTGCTTTCATTGAGAGTTCCTCTGTGTCGTCGCCGTCAGGCTTGATGGCTCCTATGATCATCGATAGTGACGCGGTCCAGGGTGAAACTTGTCTCCCCGGACAGATCTCTGTCTTCGGCGGCTTTGCATTATGGGCCAATTCACTTGGCCATCTGGAGCAGATCAAAAGCTATGCCCCTGGCCGTCAGGTTAGATTGGGAAGTTTAAACTACACGGCTGACATCCCGGGGACTTGATCTTCGACGGATTCGAGCCACTGCCGAGCGCGCCGCACTGCCACGACGAGCATGATCTAGCTCTGCCGCCTAACAGTGCCCTGAAGGCCGCACCCGCATCGGCTTCGACCCTTAATTCGGAGCCAACTGCGCCGATCGAGGATGAGTGGTTGGACGCCGCCTCGGGGGCTGCGATCGTAACGGCGATCGAGCCGAACACCAGCCCCGCACTCTGCGAGACTCGTGATTCCAAGGAGCCGGACTCCTCTCCGGACTCCGAACCATTCGCGCCTCTGCCAATCGAATCCGATTGGGCGCCGAACATGGAGTTTACTGCCGCGGACATCTTTCAGCACTCGTCCTTTGGCGATATTATGAAATCACTAAAGTCTCTCTCTTTATCAGGAGAGCCCTAGCCGGACTACGGTCAGCGAGATTGGGATACGGACGATGAAGAAATTCAAAGCCCACCCACCACCCACTTTGTAGCCACTGTCGACGATTTAACTGACATGCTCGACTTCGACTCCGAAGACTTCGACGATATGGACGCCGATGAAGGAGACGATGAAGACCTAGCGCCTATTGGGCCCTGGAACGCCACCTCGTCATATGACATATACATGGTGGACGCACCAAAAGATGACGACGAGGAGTGGAAGGACGCACCGAAGGCTTGTTCCCTCGAAAAGCAGTCAAAGCGGCGACGCAAGCGCCGCCCCAAATCCCGCCTCGACAGAAATAGCAATCACACAGACCCAGCGCTGGAGCAGGGTGAACCGCTGCCGGACAACGGCAATCCGGATAATCAAACCGAACAAACAAATCTTATCAAGGATAATGGTCCGGACGACATAACGCCGGACAGGCACCCGGAACAGCAGACTGCCCGTAAAAGGCTTGCTGCCACCGCGAGGGGTCTGAAAAAGTAGAAGCAAAGGCTCAAGGCTGCACAAGACACACTCCACATCAGATGGTGTAAAATACTCAACACATCAGCGATGTACGACGACAATCGCCCCTCCAAGAGCTACCCAAAGCGGAAGCTGCTACCTGAATTCGATGAGGAGGCCTCAGACCCCCCACAACCAAATATCAAAGCAGCCACCTGGTCGGATAGACGACCCCTCTATCAACACAGAGCGGCATATAACGCCACTCACAATACAACTCGCGACCCATGCGAGGGCTCGCACCCAAAGGATGACGCAACAAGATCCATCTATGGACCACGCAAGCGCGCCCCAGCATACAATGGAACACAACAAACATCCGAACAACATGGTACACCCAGCTACAGGGGTGCCGCACACCCCCTATGTTTCACCGATGAGGTGCTGGACCATGAATTTCCAGAGGGATTCAAGCCCGTAAACATAGAGGCACACGACGGAACAACAGACCCTGGGGTCTGGATTGAGGACTATATCCTTCATATCCATATGGCTCGAGGAGATGATATCCACGCCATCAAGTACTTACCCCTCAAGCTCAAAGGGCCAGCTCGTCACTGGCTCAAAGGCCTCCCCGAAAGCTCCATTGGAAGTTGGGAAGAGCTCGAAGACGCCTTTTGGGCAAATTTTCAAGGGACTTATGTCCGACCTCCGGACGCGGACGATTTGAGTCATATAACTCAACAGCCCGGAGAGTCAGCCCGAAAGCTTTGGAACAAGTTTCTTACTAAAAAGAACCAGATTGTCGACTGTCCGGACGCCGAAGCCTTGGCAGCTTTCAAGCATAGCGTCCGTGACGAATGGCTCGCCAGACACCTCGGCCAAAATAAGCCGAGAACGATGGCCGCATTAACAAACCTCATGACCCGCTTTTGCGCGGGTGAGGACAGCTGGCTAGCCAGATGCAGCACCAGCGACCCCAGTACATCTGAAGTTAGAGATGGAAACGGGAAATCACGTCGCAACAGCAATAACAAACGCCGGAATAAAGAAGACATCATGAAGGGCACGGCAGTAAATGCCGGATTCAAAAGCTCTCAGTCAGGTCAAAAGCCGCCCCCTAAAGGCACCAGGGATGAACTGTCCAACCTCAACAAAATTCTGGACCAAGTATGTCAGATCCATAGTACCCCTGGTAAACCTGCTAATCATACCCATAGAGAATGTTGGGTCTTCAAGCAGTCCGGCAAGCTCAACGCCGTACACAAGGGGGAGGATACACCAAGTGAAGACGAGGACGAGCCTTCCAAGCAAGACACGAGGGAACAAACGAAATTTCCATCAGAAGTCAAAATAGTAAACGTGTTACACGTGATCAAGGGAAAAAACAACACGGCACTCCCAGGAAAATATACCCAAGTGCCTGTCACCGCAAAGTCCCACCACTGGTCATCTCAACCGATCACTTTCGACCATCGCAATTACTCAGCAAGTATCCGACACGCGGGATGGGCTGCCCTGGTATTAGACCTAGTAATTGGCGGATATCACTTCACACGAGTCTTGATGGACGGCGGCAGCAGCCTAAACCTAATATATCAGGATACAATCCGCGGGATGGGGTTAGACCCAACACAAATTCGCCATAGCAATACTACCTTTAAAGGAGTAACGCCAGGCCCAGGGGCTCGTTGTACGGGCTCCCTCCCACTACAGGTTATATTCGGCTCCCCCGATAACTTCCGTCGCGAGCATTTAACCTTCCACATCACTCCGTTTCGAAGTGGCTATCAAGCACTGCTCGGACGCGAAGCTTTCTCTCGCTTTAATGCAATACCACACTACGCCTCCCTCACACTCAAGAGGCCCGGTCCACGTGGCACCATTTCAGTGCACGGAAATATCAAGCGATCTCTGCACGCCGAAGAGAGTGAGGCTGCCTTGGCAGCCGCACACTAAAGGCGCCCGGACCAGCGAAAGCATCCAATAGGTCGTCAAGACCTCAGACACAACTAATTGAGTCCGACGCCGCTACTTATACCAAATAAATGGCCACACCCCTATTTGTCAATACAAGGGGCTCAACGCGCGCAGACAAGTGGCAATTTCTCCTCATCTTGAATTATACATGGTTTCCTTAAAAAACTATCTTTTTGCACGACAACTTTTTCACCTAAATTCCTCTCTTTTACAGACGATCATCGTGCTACACCCGTCCAGGATATGGCACAACGGAGACACAGGCGCAGACGTGCAGCAGGGACCCGCTCCAAGGATTCTTTTTAGATTAAGACCTTGTGTAAACCTTTTTTACTGTCTCTTGTTGATACATATCCACCGTTGAGAAGGATGCTGACGTCTTGGCATGTGGCCACACTAGAACAATGCACGTACCTGGACACAAGGGGCTTCTTACAAAGGCCATTATTTAGGCCCGATTTATACCACTAAGACCGAATACCTTAGGGAGTGTTCGGCGTCGCGAGTTTGGCATTATATGCATCAGCTCCGAATCATTGTCTTTGGTCAAATGTTGGGTTTGCCCAGCTCCTGTGTTTTGGTGCCTTACGTTCCTCTTTACCGGCTAAGGTAGCACCAGGAGAACTACTGCGATTGTGCCCTGGTTCATCCGGACGAGCACCTCAGTAGAGAAAGCCGAAAACTGACTATCATGATATAACGTGAGACTGGTCAACCACTCGATGACCTGTTGGAATGTTAGAATTCCTCCGCCTTAAAGAAGGGCCATTTTCCGGTCAGGCATGTACGTAACCCGGGATTGGGAAAGTGCGGAGCCACCAGGGGCTATTTAGTAGCCCCACTGTCAAACTCCTATGGCTAAGTGAAAGTGCTAAAGCATTATAGTCCGGTTGCCTCGCTCGCTCCGCTATCACCTCCTTAATAGTACCAAGACATTGGGTTAAGTGTGAACGCGTGTTTTTGCGAGCACCTCCGCATTATATGCGTGAGGGTTGAAGCCGACGGCTGCAATCTTTCAGGTTATACACATGTATACATAAACGGCCGCCCAGGAGGCATCATTTTACTTTCAGGAAAAAATATAAAAATAGCCTTATACAAATTTATAAAAGCATTTCGCTTACAATGAGATTACATATCACTCAAACATAATATTTTTTGAGCACTGGGTCTCTATCAAATGAGCACCCTCAAGAACTTTTTCAAAGTAGTGCTCAGCAGCCCTTCGACCTATGGCCGAATCCCGCCCTGCAACAGTGGTAGCATCCATCTCCGCCCAGTATGCTTTAACACGGGCAAAGGCCATCCGTGCGCCCTCTATGCACGCCGACCTCTTCATCGCATTAATGCATGGCACCACGTCAAGGAACTGCTGCACCAAGCTGAAATAGTTGTTTGGTTTTGACCTTTCCGGCCATAGCTGATCCACAACAGACCTCATGGAGAGTCCGGACAACCTATTTAGTTTGGCCCATTCGGCTAATTGGTCAGTCAATGAAAGCGGACGCTCGGGAGAATGGAATTGTCTCCAAAACAGCTGGTCTACTTCACGGTCCGTCTGACCCTGGAAATACTTGGCCTCATCGGCAGCGCTCGCCGCCAAATCCATATATACATCCTCCGAACTCCACAGCCGATCCAGAGGGGCATACCGTGGATCTCTGAACTTCCTCCGCAACATAAAGGATTTCCCAGCTACAATATCCCCGGCTTCCCGCAGCTCCTCCTTCTTTGCCCTCATAGCAGAGCGAAGGTCCTTTCTCGTCGCAGCAGCTTTCTCAAGGTCCGATGCCTTCGCTTGGTTTTCCTTTTCAAGAACCCGGCAACGGTCGGCGGCGGCTTTTAATTCTATGGCCATCTTGGCCATCTTGTCTCGGCTATCGCCATGCGCGGCCTTCTTGGCTTGCAACTCTTCGGCCGCCTTCAAAGCAGCCGCATTACCCAACCTCGCTTGTTCCTTGGCTCAGGCAAGTTCTGCCTGCAAGGCTTCAACGGTGGCAGCTCCATCTGCAGTCACAACATATTAAAGATATTGGCATCATGCTTCTCTTCCTATGTGGCATTTACCAGATAATGACACTTACCCTGTGTCTCGTCAAGCCTTTTGTTAACAAGCTCGATGTCGGCGTCTGCCGCATCCAACTGCCGTTCTAAATGAGCAAACTCGCTAGTCCGGCTAGACACCGGAGCTTCCATCACCTGCACATAGAGGCAGTATGGTTATTACCTGGGAATATGATCCTCTATTCGTCGTCGTTTCCGACGACAACCAGAGTCTCAGGGGCTACTATCTACACAGGGCACACCTAGCATGTGCAGGACTATCATACATTCTTTTACATACCTCAAAGCCTGTCAGTAGACTCATAAAAGCTTCATGCAATCCGCTTTCGGCGGACGATATTCTCTCCATCACCGTATTCATCAGCACACGGTGTTCATCTGAGATGGCCGCTCGCCCCACCAACTCCCTCAGAACATCCGATCGCACACTAGACGGTGCCGGACTCTTTTGTCTGCTCTCTTTGGGAGCCGGACACTGGGAGCTTCGGGGGTCAATGGGATTATCTTCTGGCCTCACCGGACTTGGAGAGGCCCTCCGCGACGACACTTCAGGGTCGCCCGCTTCCGGAGCGGAGGAGTCCGGAGGAGGCGTTTCACTCTCCATCATCTCTGGAAGAAGATCCCCCGAAGACGAGCTCATTTGAGAGGGGCTAAGGCCCGAACTGCAAAGATATATCCGGTGGTTATTTTCTCAGAAGAAAAAGATGGCATATCTGTACTATTAAAGTATTTTGGGTCACTTACGACTCGCGGGAGAATTGATCCCCCCGCGGACTTTGTGCGGCAACAACGCCCCCCAAGGTAGGACCCTCTGTGGGAGACTTCTTCTCCCGTTTGGAAGCTTCGGCTTCTGAATCCCCGGGCGCAGTCCTTTTCCTCTTCTGGTTGTCTTCCTTCATGGAGACGCTCGCTCCCTCGGTTAGAATGGGCAGCGTTGGGGGCCCGCGTCCGCCCGTATTATCCTCCACAGTATCTTTCTTCAAGGGCTCCGGGCAAGGTGCGGTCTGGATCATCTTTTCCAGTACCGGATTTTCCAAACCCTCTGGGAGGGGGGCCAAGCACCGAATCAACTTCACCTTTGTTAGCCAGTCCTGGTCAAAAAGCAAACTCTCAGAAATAACTTCGTAACAAAGGAGAGATAGTATGTTCGGCCGGAAGATGCCTTACCTGTTCGGCGGCGCGGTTACTACTCAGGCCCACGTCCTCGGTGATTTCCGGACACTCCACCTGAGGTCCGAAGAATGACTTGTACATCTCCTCGTGCGTCAGGCCGAGAAAATTTTGAATGACACGCGGTCCCTCGGGATTGAACTCCCACAGGCGAAGAGGTCGGCGTTTGCAAGGCTGGACTTGATGAACCAGCATAACTTGTGTTACCGCAACCAAACTGAAATCTCCATTGAAGAGATCTCGAATGTGGCTTTGCAGTACAGGCACGTCCTTTGCTGGACCCCAGCTCAGACCTCTACTGATCCATGACATCAGTTGTGGTGGAGGGCCCGAGCGGAAAACAGGGGCGGCCGCCCACTTGGCACTTCTAGGAGCCGTGATGTAGAACCACTCATGCTGCCACAATTCAGACACCTCTAGGATGGAACCTTTGGGCCACGGAGCTCCCGTCATCTTGCGTATTGAGGCACCTCCACACGCTGCATGTTGCCCCTCGATCATCTTCGGCTTTACTTCAAAGGTCTTGAGCCATGGGCCAAAGTGAGGGGTAACCCGGAGGAAGGCCTCGCACACGACAAAAAATGTCGTGATATGAAGAAAGGAGTCCGGAGCTAGATCATGGAAGTCTAGCCCGTAATAAAACATCAAACCCCTGATGAAAGGATCCAGAGCAAGGCCTAGACCTCGGAGGAAGTGGGAGACGAACACGACATTCTCGTTGGGTTCGGGGGTGGGAACGGCCTGCCCTCGGGGAGGCAGCCAATGCAAAATCTCGGCGGTCAGATATCTGGCCTCCCTCAACTTTTTGATGTCTTCTTCTGTGACGGAGGAAGGCACCCATCGGCCTTGAAGGCTAGGTCTGGACATGACTAAAGGTTCGGGGCACCTGACCTGAACTTTGGGCGTTTGAGCTTGAGGTGGGGGAAGGATTCGATTGAGCACGGGAGGGAAAAATAAAAGCCTTGTCCCTTTATAAAGAGGGTGAATATCAAGCGTCCTCTCTGTGTCTGTTTGGACTTGCCTATAATCTAGGAGTCCTAGAAGCGGTTGGGTTACCCACGCCCGTATTGATGAGAATCCCGGAATAAGGGGACACGATCTCTGCTTTAACAAGACGTGCCAAGGAAACCGCCTCACATGACGCGCTGAGGTAGGATAATGAAACGACTCGGATAAAGGCTTGGCTGTGGTGTGTCACACTACGGAGTACATCAGCAGATTAGATTTGTGTAAATATTATTCTCTCTATGGCAATATGTGGAAACTTATTTTGCAGAGCCGGACACTATCTTTGTGTTCAAAATCTTCTATAAAGTACTTGGAGGAGGAACCCGCCTTGCAATGCCGAAGACAATCTGCGCGCCGGACTCGTCGTCATTGAAGCCTGGTTCAAGGGCTACTGAGGGAGTCCTGGATTAGGGGGTGTCCGGATGGCCGGACCATACCTTCAGCCGGACTCCTGGACTATGAAGATACAAGATTGAAGACTTCGTCCCGTGTCCGGAAGGGACTTTCCTTGGCGTGGAAGGCAAGCTTGGCGATGCGGATATGTAGATCTCCTACCATTGTAACCGACTTTGTGTAACCCTAACCCTCTCCGGTGTCTATATAAACCGGAGGGTTTTAGTCCGTAGGACAACATTCACAACAACAATCATACCATAGGCTAGCTTCTAGAGTTTAGCCTCTCCGATCTCGTGGTAGATCTACTCTTGTACTACCCATATCATCAATATTAACCAAGCAGGACATAGGGTTTTACCTCCATCGAGAGGGCCCAAACCTGGATAAAACTTCGTGTCCCTTGCCTCCTGTTACCATCCGGCCTAGACGCACAGTTCGGGATCCCCTACCCGAGATCCGCTGGTTTTGACACCGACACCCACCTTGCAATGCCGAAGAAAAATCTGCGCGCCGGACTCATCGTCATTGAAGCCTGGTTCAGGGGCTACTAAGGGAGTCCTGGATTAGGGGGTCTCCGGATAACCGGACTATATCCTTTGGCCGGACTGTTGGACTATGAAGATACAATATTGAAGACTTCGTCCCATGTCCGGATGGGACTTTCCTTGGCGTGGAAGGCAAACTTGGCAATACGGATATGTAAATCTCCTCCCTTGTAACCGACTCTGTGTAACCCTAGCCCCCTCCGGTGCCTATATAAGCCAGAGGGTTTAGTCCATAGGACAACATACAATCATACCATAGGCTAGCTTCTAGGGTTTAGCCTCTACGATCTCATGGTAGATCAACTCTTGTAATACTCATATCATCAAGATCAATCAAGCAGGACGTAGGGTATTACCTCCATCAAGAGGGCCCGAACCTGGGTAAACATTGTCTCCCCTGCCTCATGTTACCATCCGCCTTAGACGCACAGTTCGGGACCCCCTACCTGAGATCCTCCGATTTTGACACCGACAGCGCCCGAGCCCTCGGCGCCCGAGAAAGGGGCGGCGGGTGAGGAGGGGGCGCCGGCCGAGGCGTCGGGGCCGACCGAGGGGGCGGGGTCGGCCGAGGAGTACGAAGAGGCAGGCGCCGATGTGGGGGCGCTAAGCACAGCTCAGCCCACGGTTTGAGGACCGCCAAAGCCTGGAGGCGGTCTGAGAGCCGAGCGGGGCCGTCCACCTGACGGAGTCGCTGATGGGCCGCCGGTGGCCGGCGGTGACGGGGCGACAAGGGGTACCTGCTGCTGAAACGGAAACACCTTCTCATCAAAGTAAACGTGTCGGGAGGTGAAAACACGATGGGAGACAGGATCGTAGCAGCGGTAGCCCTTAGTGTTAGGTGGGTAGCCGAGAAATATGAAGGTGACGGAGCGGGGTGCAAGCTAATGAGGCGCAGTGGCGGAGATGCTAGGATAGCAGAGACAACCGAGGATGCGAAGCTCATCATATGAGGGCGGTGCACCGAAGAGGAGGTGATGAGGTGCAAAGTTCCCGCGAGTGCGGCATGGACGGATGTTAATGAGGAGTGATGCGGTGGCGAGAGCGTCAGGCCAAAAGCGCGGAGGCACATTGGTGTGAAAGAGGAGAGTCCGAACACAATCATTAAGAGTGCGGAGGACACGCTCAGTGCGACCGTTCTGCTGTGAAGTGTACGGGCAGGTGAGATGAAAAGTCGTGCCATGTGTGGCGAGGAGAGTACGGACAACTAGGTTGTCGAACTCCTTCCCGTTATCTGTCTGGAACATAAGAATGGGATGACCAAACTGCATGAGAACATAAGAGTAGAAGGCGACGAGAGTGGATATAACATCCGACTTGCGACGCAACGGGAAGGTCCACACATAATGTGAAACATCATCAAGTATGACAAGATAATAAAGATAGCCCGTATTGCTTGCAATGGGAGAGGTCCAAACATCACTATGAATTAACTCAAACGGGTATGATGCAACATGAGAAGATGCCCTAAACGGAAGATGAGCATGTTTGCCGAGGCGACATGCATGACACAAGTGATCCTCGTTCTTATTACACGTGAAATAAAAACTCGGAAGTATATTGCAAAGGGTGGCGAGGTTGGGATGACCCAAGCGAGCGTGCCAAAGATCCACTCCGGTGGCGAGAGCGACAGGAGCGGCGGAAGTGGTGGAGGTGGCGGAGTGAAGCGGGTAGAGCTCGTCGGGGCTATCACATCGGTGGAGTACCATCCGGGTGCGAGCGTCCTTAATAGAAAAACCACACTCGTCAAACTCAACGGTAATAGGATTTTCACATGTAAAAGAACGAACAGAAACAAGATTTTTAATAAGATCAGGAGAAAGTAAGACGTTAGACAGTGATAATGTAGTAGAATTAGACAGAAAAGATGCATGTCCTATGTGAGTAATGGGAAGGGAGGAACTGTCACCGGCGGTGATGCGAGCGGAAGTGTGGACGGGATAGGAGGTGTGGAGGTTACCGGGATAAGCGGCCATATGCGTGGTAGCTCCAGTGTCCATATACCTGAAGGAAATATGCCCTAGATGCAATAATAAAGTTGTTATTTATATTTCCTTATATCATGATAAATGTTTATTATTCATGCTAGAATTGTATTAACCGGAAACTTGATACATGTGTGTATACATAGACAAAACATAGTGTCCCTAGTATGCCTCTACTTGACTAGCTCGTTAATCAAATATGGTTAAGTTTCCTAACCATAGACATGTTTTGTCATTTGATGAACAGCATCACATCATTAGGAGAATGATGTGATGGACAAGACCCATCCATTAGCTTAGCATAATGATCATTAAGTTTTATTGCTATTGCTTTCTTCATGACTTATACATATTCCTTTGACTATGAGATTATGCAACTCCCGAATACCGGAGGAACACCTTGTGTGCTATCAAACGTCACAACGTAATTGGGTGATTATAAATATGATCTACAGGTGTCTCTGAAGGTGTTTGTTGGGTTGGCATAGATCAAGATTAAGATTTATCACTCCGAGTATCTGAGAGGTATCTCTGGGCCCTCTCGGTAATGCACATCACGATAATACTTGCAAGCAATGTGACTAATGAGTTACTTGCGGGATGATGCATTACAGAATGAGTAAAGAGACTTGTCAGTAACGAGATTGAACTAGGTATGAGGATACCGATGACCGAATGTCGGGCAAGTAACATACCGATGACAAAGGGAATGGCGTATGTTGTCATTATGGTTTGACCGATAAAGATCTTTGTAGAATATGTAGGAACCAATGTGAGCATCCAGGTTCCGCTATTGGTTATTAATCAGAGATGTGTCTCGGTCATGTCTACATAGTTCTCGAACCCGTAGGGTCCCACGCTTAACGTTCGATGACGATTTGTATTATGAGGTATGTGTTTTGGTGACCGAAGTTTGTTCGGAGTCCCAGATGAGATCATGGACATGACGAGGAGTCTCGAAATGGTCGAGAAGTAAATATTGATATATTTGACAAAGCTATTCGGCCACCGGAATAGTTTCGGGACATTCCGGATATTTATCGGACTACCGAGGGGTTACCGGAACCCCTCGGGGGAATATTGGGCCTACATGGGCCATACGGGGGGGGGGGAGGTAGCCCACAAGTGGTGACTGCGCCCCCCTCCCATGGGGAGTCCAATTGTACCAGGGGAGGGGGGTGCCCCCTTTCCTTCTCCTCTTCCCTCTCCCTTCCCCCTTTCCCCCTCCATGAGAAGAAAAAGAGGGCGGCGAATCCTACTAGGACTTGGAGTCCTAGTAGGACTCCCCTCTCCTTGGCGCACCCCTAGTGGCCGGCCTCCTCCCCTCCTCGTTTATATACATGGGTAGGGCACCCCTTGGAGACACACCAATTGTTCCAAGCCATGTGCAGTGTCTCCCTCCACATTTTACTCCTTCGATCATATTCACGTAGTGCTTAGGCGAAGCCCTACACGGATCACATCACCATCACCGTCACCACGCCGTCGTGCTGACAAAACTCTCCCTCGACACTTTGCTGGATCAAGAGTTCGAGGGACGTCATTGAGCTGAACGTGTGTTGAACTCGGAGGTGTCGTACATTCAGTACTTGATTAGTTGGATCGCGAAGACGTTCGACTACATCAACCGCGTTAACCTAATGCTTCCTCTTTAGGTTTACGAGGGTACGTGGACACACTCTTCCCCTCTCGTTGCTATGCATCTCCTAGATAGATCTTGCTTGATCATAGGAATTGTTTTGAAATTGCATGCTACGTTGCCCAACAGTGGCATCCGAGCCAGGTCTATGCGTAGATGATATGCACGAGTAGAACACAAAAGAGTTGTGGGCGATCATAGTCATACTTCTTACCACCAATGTCTTATTTTGATTCAGCGGTATTGTTGGATGAAGCGGCCCGGACCAACCTTGCATGACCACATTCATGAGACCGGATCCACCGACAGACATGCAACTAGTTTTGCATACAGGTGCATGGCGGGTGTCTGTTTCTCCAACTTTAGTTGAATCGAATTTGACTACGGCTGGTCCTTGTTGAAGGTTAAAACAACACACTTGACGAAAAATCATTGTGGTTTTGATGCGTAGGTAAGAACGGTTCTTACTAGAAGCCCGTAGCAGCCACGTAAAACTTGCAACAACAAAGTAGAGGACGTCCAACTTGTTTTTGCAGGGCATGTTGTGAGGTGATATGGTCAAGACATGATGTGATGTATGTTATTGTATGAGATGATCATGTTTTGTAAAAGTTATCGGCAACTAGCAGGAGCCTTATGGTTTTCGCTTTATTGTATGAAATGCAATCGCCATGTAATTGCTTTACTTTATCACTATGCGTTAGCGATAGTTGTAGAAGCAATAGTTGGCGAGACGACAACGACACTACAATGGAGAACAAGGTGTCAAGCCGGTGATGATCGAGATCATGACGGTGCTTTGGAGATGGAGATCAAAGGCACAAGATGATGATGGCCATATCATGTCACATAATTTGATTGCATGTGATGTTTATCCTTTTTATTTTGCTTAGTATGGTGGTCGCATTATAAGATGATCCCTCACTAAATTTGAAGGTATAAGTGTTCTCCCTGAGTATGCACCGTTGCGACAGTTCGTCATGCCGAGACACCACGTGATGATCGGGTGTGATAAGCTCTACGTTCACATACAACGGGTGCAAGACAATTTTGCACATGTGGAATATTCGGGTTAAACTTGACAAGCCTAGCATGTACAGACATGGCCTCGAAACACTGAGACCGAAAGGTCGAACGTGTATCATATAGTAGATATGATCAACATAGAGATGTTCACCATTGAAAACTACTCCATCTCACGTGATGATCGGACATGGTTTAGTTGATATGGATCACGTGATCATTTAAAAGACCCGAGGGATGTCTATCTAAGTGGGAGTTCTTTAGTAATATGACTAATTGAACTTAAATTTACCATGAACTTAGTCCTGATAGTTTTTGCATATCTATTTTGTAGATCAATGGACCATGCTACTGTTCCCTTGAATTTTAATGTGTTCCTAGAGAAAGCTAAGTTGAAAGATGATGGTAGCAACTACACGGACTGGGTCCGTAACTTGAGGATTATCCTCATTGCTGCACATAAGAATTACGTCCTTGAAGCACCACTAGGTGCAAGGCCTGCTGCAGGAGCAACTCCGGATGTTATGAACGTCTGGCAAGCTAAATCTGATGACTACTCGATAGTTCAGTGCACCATACTTTATGGCTTAGAATCGGGACTTCAAAGATGTTTTGAACATCATGGAGCATATGAGATGTTCCTAGAGTTGAAGTTAATATTTCAAGCAAATGCCCGAGTTGAGAGATATGAAGTCTCCAACAAGTTCTATAGCTGCAAGATGGAGGAGAACAGTTCTGTCAGTGAACACATACTCAGAATGTCTGGGTACCATAACCACTTGACTCAGCTGGGAGTTAATCATCTGGATGATAGTGTCATTGACAGAGTTCTTCAATCACTACCACCAAGCTATAAAGGCTTCATGATGAACTATAATATGCAAGGGATGGAAAAAACTATTCCCGAGCTCTTCACAATGCTCAAAGCTACGGAGGTAGAAATCAAGAAGGAGCATCAAGTGTTGATGGTTAACAAGACCACTAGTTTCAAGAAAAATGGCAAAGGGAAGAAGGGGAACTTCAAGAAGAATAGCAAGCAAGTTGGTGCTCTCGGGAAGAAGCCCAAGTCTGGACCTAAGCCTAAAACTGAGTGCTTCTACTGCAAAGGGACTGGTCACTGGAAGCAGAACTGCCCCAAATATTTGGCAGATAAGAAGGATGGCAAAGTAAAAGGTATATTTGATATACATGTTATTGATGTGTACCTTACTAATGCTCATAGTAGCATCTGGGTATTTGATACTGGTTCTATTGCTCACATTTGAAACTCGAAACAGGGGCTACGGATTAAACAAAGATTGTCTAAGGACGAGGTGACGATGCGCGTCGGAAATGGTTCCAAGGTCGATGTGATCGCCGTCAGCACGCTACCTCTACATCTACCTTCGGGATTAGGTTTAGACCTGAATAATAATTATTTGGTGCCAGCGTTGAGCATGAACATTATATTTGGATCTTATTTGATGCGAGACGATTATTCATTTAAATCAGAGAATAATGGTTGTTCTATTTATATGAGTAATATCTTTTATGGTCATGCACCCTTGACAAGTGGTCTATTTTTGTTGAATCTTGATCGTAGTGATACACATATTCACAATATTGATGCCAAAAGATGCAAAGTTAATAATGATAGTGCAACATATTTGTGGCACTGCCGTTTAGGTCATATTCGTGTAAAGGGCATGAAGAAACTCCATGCAGATGGGCTTTTGGAATCAATTGATTATGAATCACTTGATGCTTGCGAACCATGCCTCATGGGCAAGATGACTAAAACTTCGTTCTCCATAACAATGGAGCGAGCCACTGACTTATTGGAAATAATACATACTGATGTATGCGGTCCGATGAGTGTTGAGGCTCGCGGCGGGTATCATTATTTTCTGACCTTCACAGATGATTTGATCAGAATGAGTATATCTACTTAATGGAACAAAAGTCTGAAACATTTGAAAAGTTCAAAGAATTTCAGAGTGAAGGGGAAAATCATCATAACAAGAAAATAAAGTTTCTATGATCTGATCGCGGAGGCGAATATTTGAGTTACGAGTTAGGTCTTCATTTGAAACAATGTGGAATAGTCTCGCAACTCACGCCACTTGGAACGCCACAGCGTAATGGTGTGTCCGAACGTTGTAACCGTACTTTATTAGATATGGTGCGATCTATGATGTCTCTTACCAATTTTCCACTATCATTTTGGGGTTATGCTTTAGAGACAGCTGCATTCATGTTAAATAGGTCACCATCTAAATCCATTGAGACGACACCATATGAACTATGGTTTAGCAAGAAACCTAAGCTGTCATTTCTTAAAGTTTGGGGTTGCGATGCTTATGTGAAAAAGCTTTAGCCTGGTAAGCTCGAACCCAAATCGAAGAAATGTGTCTTCATAGGATACCTAAAAGAAACTGTTGGGTACACCTTCTATCATAGATCCGAAGGCAAGATATTGGTTGCTAAAAATGGATCCTTTCTAGAGAAAGAGTTTCTGTCGAAAGAAGTGAGTGGGAGGGAAGTAGAAATTGATGAGGTAATTGTACCTTCTCTCGAATTGGAAAGTAGTTCATCATAGAAATCAGTTCCAATGATGCCTACACCAATTAATGAGGAAGTTAATGATGATGATCATGAAACTTCAGATCAAGTTACCACCGAACCTCGTAGGTCAAGCAGAGTACATTCCGCACCAAAGTGGTACGATAATCCTGTTCTGTAAGTCATGTTAATAGACCATGACGAACCTACGAACTATGAGGAAACGATGATGAGCCCAGATTTCGCGAAATGGCTTGAGGCCATGAAATCTAAGATGGGATCCATGTATGAGAACAAAGTATGGACTTTGGTTGATTTGCCTGATGATCGGCAAGCCATAGAAAATAAATGGATCTTCAAGAAGAAGACTAAAGCTGATGGTAATGTTACTGTCTACAAAGTTCGACTTGTTGCGAAAGGTTTTCGACAAGTTCAAGGAGTTGACTATGATGAGACCTTCTCACCCGTAGCGATGCTTAAGTTTGTCCGAATATTGTTAGCAATTGCTGCATTTTATGATTATGAAATTTGGGAAATGGATGTAAAAACTACATTCCTTAATGGATTTCTTAAAGAAGAGCAGTATATGATGCAACCAGAAGGTTTTGTCGATCCTAAAGGTGCTAACAAAGTGTGCAAGCTCCAGCGATCCATTTATGGACTGGTGCAAGCCTCTCAGAGTTAGAATATACGCTTTGATGGTGTGATCAAAGCATATGGTTTTATACAGACTTTTGGAGAAGCCTGTGTTTACAAGAAAGTGAGTGGGAGCTCTGTAGCATTTCTAATATTATATGTGGATGACATATTGTTGATTGGAAATAATACAAAATTTCTGGATACCATAAAAGGATACTTGAATAAGAATTTTTCAATGAAAGACCTCGGTGAAGCTGCTTATATATTGGGCATCAAGATCTATAGAGATAGATCAAGACGCTTAATTGGACTTTCACAAAGCACATACCTTGATAAAGTTTTGAAGAAGTTCAAAATGGACCAGTCAAAGAAAGGGTTCTTGCCTGTGTTACAAGGTATGAAGTTGAGTCAGACTCAATGCGCGACCACTGCAGAAGATAGAGAGAAAATGAAAGTCATTCCCTATGTCTCACCCATACGTTCTATCATGTATGCAATGCTGTGTACCAGACCTGATGTGTGCCTTCCTATAAGTTTAGTAGGGAGGTACCAAAGTAATCCAGGAGTGGATCACTGGGTAGCGGTCAAGAACATCCTGAAATACCTGAAAAGGACTAAGGATGTGTTTCTCGTTTATGAGGTGACAAAGAGCTTGTCATAAATGGTTACGTCGATTCTAACTTTGACACTAATCTGAATGGCTCTAAGTCACAAACCGGATACGTATTTATATTGAATGGTGGAGCTATTAGTTGGTGCAGTTCCAAGCAGAGCATTGTGGTGAGATCTACGTGTGAAGCGGAGTACATAGCTGCTTCGGAAGCAGCAAATGAAGGAGTCTGGATGAAGGAGTTCATATCCGATCTAGGTGTAATACCTAGTGCACCGGGTCCAATGAAAATCTTTTGTGACAATACTGGAGCAATTGCCTTAGCGAAGGAATCCAGATTTCACATGAGAACCAAACACATCAAGAGATGCTTCAACTCCATACGCGATCAAGTCAAGGAGGGAGACATAGAGATTTGCAAAATACACACGGATCTGAATGTTGTAGACCCGTTGACTAAGCCTCTTCCACGAGCAAAACATGATCAGCACCAAGACTCCATGGGTGTTAGAATCATTACAATGTAATCTAGATTATTGACTCTAGCGCAAGTGGGAGACTGAAGGAAATATGCCCTAGAGGCAATAATAAAGTTGTTATTTATATTTCCTTATATCATGATAAATGTTTATTATTCCTGCTAGAATTATATTAACCGGAAACTTGATACATGTGTGAATACATAGACAAAACATAGTGTCCCTAGTATGCCTCTACTTAACTAGCTCGTTAATCAAAGATGGTTAAGTTTCCTAACCATAGACATGTGTTGTCAATTGATGAACGGGATCACATCATTAGGAGAATGATGTGATGGACAAGACCCATCCGTTAGCTTAGCATAATGATCTCTAAGTTTTATTGCTATTGCTTTCTTCATGACTTATACATATTCCTTTGACTATGAGATTATGCAACTCCCGAATACCGGAGGAACACCTTGTGTGCTATCAAACATCACAACGTAACTGGGTGATTATAAAGATGCTCTACAGGCGTCCCCAAAGGTGTTTGTTGGGTTGGCATAGATCAAGATTACGATTTGTCACTCCGAGTATCGGAGAGGTATCTCTGGGTCCTCTCGGTAATGCACATCATGATAAGCCTTGCAAGCAATGTGACTAATGAGTTAGTTGCGGCATGATGCATTACAGAATGAGTAAAGATACTTGCCGGTAACGATATTGAACTAGGTGTGAGGATACTGACGATCGAATCTCGGGCAAGTAACATACCGATGGGAATGACGTATGTTGTCATTACGGTTTGACCGATAAAGATCTTCGTAGAATATGTAGGAACCAATATGAGCATCCAGGTTCCGCTATTGGTTATTGATCAGAGATGTGTCTCGGTCATGTCTACATAGTTCTTGAACCCGTAGGGTCCGCACACTTAACGTTCGATGACGATTTGTATTATGAGTTATGTGTTTTGGTGACCGAAGATTGTTCGGAGTCCGGGATAAGATCACGGACATGACGAGGAGTCTTGAAATGGTCGAGAGGTAAAGATTGATATATTGGATGAAGGTATTCGGACATCGGAATGGTTTCGGGACATTTTAGATATTTATCAGAGTACCGAGGGG
>NC_057803.1:90705304-90706326 GCF_018294505.1 Triticum aestivum | reverse complement strand
CGCCCCCTCCCATGGGGAATCCGAATTGGACTAGGGGAGGGGCGCACCCCCTTTGCTTCTCCTCTTCCCTCTCCCTTCCCCCTTTCCCCCTCCATGAGAAGGAAAAGAGGGGGGCTGAATCCTACTAGGACTTGGAGTCCTAGTAGGACTCCCCTCTCCTTGGAGCACCCCTGGTGGCCGGCCTCCTCCCCTCCTCCTTTATATACGTGGGCGGGGCACCCCTTGGAGACACACCAATTGTTTTCCAAGCCGTGTGCGGCGTCTCCCTCCATGGTTTACTCCTCGGTCATATTCACGTAGGCGAAGCCCTGCACGGATCACATCACCATCACCGTCACCACACCGTCATGCTGGCGAAACTCTCCCTCGACACTTTGCTGGATCAAGAGTTTGAGGGATGTCGTCCAGCTACACGTGTGCTGAACTCGGAGGTGCCATACGTTCGGTACTTGATCGGTTGGATCACGAAGATGTTCGATTACATCAACCGCGTTAACATAACGCTTCCATTTTCGGTCTACGAGGGTACGTGGACACACTCTTCCCCTCCCGTTGCTATGCATCTCCTAGATAGATCTTGCGTGATCGTAGGAATTTTTTTGAAATTGCATGCTAGGTTCCCCAACAATACCAGCCGCTGGTGTAGGTGGACAGTGAGGGGGCGGTGTGAAGAGCCGCCAGAAGAGCTAGTTCCCACGGTGCCAGCGGGAGAGCCTGCTGCTGCGGCGGGGCCGTCAGGGGCAGCAACGACAGCCCACCTCTGGCTGCCGCTGCTGGCCGTAGGAGAGAGGCCCGTAAGGCGCCGCGTAAGGCTGCGACACCACATAGAACGCCTGGTAAGACGGTGGCCAGGCACCAAGAATACCCGGGGCAGGGGCACGGGGAACCGGCATGGAGTAGGCGTGCACAACGCCGGTCCATGGGTTCTGGCCGGTGTACCACATGGTCGGCTGGTAGGGCTGCTGTGGCAGGCGGGACGCTCCTCCCTGAGCGCATGCGCCCTCCTAATACTTGCGACCTCC
>NC_057803.1:90692874-90704877 GCF_018294505.1 Triticum aestivum | reverse complement strand
CGGGTAGACGGGCACCAGCTGCTGGACCGGCGCGGGGCGCGGCGGCGGCGGGGCCTGGCCCCCGCGGGTGCCGGCGACGAGGGCGGTGTGGGTCGCCCGAGTCCGGGCCATCCTCATCCGGCGCTCCTCCAGCTTGAGGTATGCCACCACCATAGCGAAGGTAGGCTCCGAGATGAGGGTGAGGTTGGAGGCGGCATTCCGAAAATCCTCGTTGAGGTCGGCGGTGAGGGTGCTGATGAGGAGCTCGTTGCCAACCGTCTCCCCGAGATCGTGGAACTCATCGGCAAGCTTTTTAAAGCGCATGCAAAAATCATCGATGGATGAGTCAAGCTGCTGGCACCCGTAAAACTCACCGTGTAGAAGGACCTTGTGCTCTAGCTTGTTGTTGGTGAAGAGGCCATTAAGCTTGGTCTAGACGGCGTAGGCGTCATCGTCGTCATCCACCACGGTGTGGAAGAGGTCGCTGGAGATGGTGAGGAAGAACTAGTGGATGATGGTGGCGTCGAGGATCATCCACTCCTCGTCGTTTATCATGAGGGCCGAGTCCAAGGTGTCGTCGACGTGGCCATGAAGGAGGTACTCGCTGAACACAAGCGGAAAATACCGCTTCCAAGCGGAGTAGGAGGCGGTGGATTGATCAAGCTTCACCGGGACACGCTCGTGGATGTTAAGGTCGCGGACGAGGGTGACATCGGGACCGGCGAAGGGGTTGAGAAGGTGGTGGAGGAGGAGCTCATGGCTAGGGCTTTGGGGTTGCGGCGCGGGTAGTGGCACGGGGTGGAGGTGCAGCACGAGGTGGAGATGGGTGCGGCGCGGGGTGGAGGTGCGGCACGGGATGCGGCGCGGGGTGGGGAGACGGAGCGGAAGCGGGGTGATCGGCGGCTGCAGCGGCTGGAGAAGCCGTGGCAGTGGTGGATAGCGCGGTGGGGGGAGGCGGCAGCGGCCGAAGGAACGGCGGCGGCGGCGGCTGGTGGCGGCGGTGGGGTGAAGCGGTGGCGACGTGATACGTCTCCAATGTATCTATAATTTTTTATCGTTCCATGCTATTATATTATCTGTTTTGGATGTTAATGGGCTTTATTTTACACTTTTATATTATTTTTGGGACTCACCTATTAACCCAAGGCCCGGTGCAAATTGCTGTTTTTTTGCCTATTTCAGTGTTTCGCAGAAAACGAATATCAAACAGAATCCAAACAGAATGAAACCTTCGGGAACGTGATTTTTTGAACAAACGTGATCCAGAGGACTTGGAGTGGACGTCAAGAAACAAATGAGGAGTCCACGAGGCAGGGGGCGCGCCTACCCCCTTGGGCGCGCCCTCCCCCCTCGTGGGCCCCTCGTGGCTCAACCGACCTACTTCTTCCTCCTATATATACTCATATACCCTGAAAACATCTAGGAGCACCACGAAACCCTATTTCCACCGCCACAACCTTCTGTACCCAAGAGATCCCATCTTGGGGCCTTTTCCGGAGCTCCGCCGAAGGGGGCATCGATCACGGAGGGCCTCTACATCAACTCCATGGCCCCTCCAATGATGTGTGAGTAGTTTACTTCACACCTTCGGGTCCATAGTTATTAGCTAGATGGCTTCTTCTCTCTCTTTAAATCTCAATACAAAGTTCTCCTCGATCTTCTTGGAGATCTATTCGATGTAACTCTTTTTGCGGTGTGTTTGTCGAGATCCGATGAATTGTGGGTTTATGATCAAGTATATCTATGAACAATATTTGATTCTTCTCTGAAATCTTTTATGCATGATTTAATATCTTTGCGTATCTTTGAATTATCAGTTTGGTTTGGCCTGCTAGATTGATCTTTCTTGCAATGGGAGAAGTGCTTAGCTTTGGGTTCAATCTTGCGGTGCTCGATCCCAGTGACAGAAAGGGAAATGACACATATTGTATTGTTGCCATCGAGGATAAAAAGATGTGGTTTATATCATATTGCTTGAGTTTATCCCTCTACATCATGTCATCTTACCTAATGTGTTACTCTATTCTTATGAACTTAATACTCTAGATGCATGTTGGATAGCGGTGGATGTGTGGAGTAATAGTAGTAGATGCAGGCAGGAGTCGGTCTACTTGTCATGGACGTGATGCCTATATACATGATCATGCCTAGATATTCTCATAATTATTCGCTTTTCTATCAATTGCTCGACAGTAATTTGTTCACCCACCGTAATACTTATGTTATCTTGAGAGAAGCGACTAGTGAAACCTCTGGCCCCGGGTCTATTCTCCATCATATTAATCTTCCGTCAAACAAGCTATTTCTATTACCTTTTATTTTGCAATCTTTACTTTTAATCTTTATCATGAAAATACCAAAAATATTATTTTATCATCTCTATCAGATCTCACTCTCGTAAGTGACCGTGAAGGGATTGACAACCCCTTTATCGCATTGGTTGCGAGGTTCTTATTTGTTTGTGTAGGTATGAGGGACTTGCGTGTGGCCTCCTACTGGATTGATACCTTGGTTCTCAAAAACTGAGGGAAATACTTACGCTACTTTGCTGCATCACCCTTTCTCTTCAAGTGAAAACCAACGCAGTGCTCAAGAGGTAGCACGGCGACGCGTGGAGGCGCGACGGCGGCGACGACTAGGGTTTAGGACCGTGCTGTGATAGATACCATGTAGAACGAGAAGAATAGGTTGTACAATCGCAATGCATTGATCGGTGCACCATATATATGTGAGTACAGGGGGCACAACCTCGACTATACAGAGAAAACAGGAGGTGGGCCCAATACACAATATACACGTACACAATATACTCAACAAAAAACATATCTACTGTATATCTAAATAGAAGCCCCCCATTACATGATTTCTGTTGACATGCAGGTCATCGACATCATCAATCAACATGCAACCTAATGGCACAGTATTATCAAGCATATAAGTAGTTTCATCATAAGTATCATGCAAAGCAGAAGTGATATCATAAATAACATGCGACATATCAGAATAAATACCAGGAGTGGGTGTCGCAAGTTTACTCAAAACAGAAGGTGAATCAAGTGCAGAGCTAGATGGCAGTTCCTTACCTCCCCTCGTAGTTGAGGGGAAAATCTTGGTTCTTTCATCTTTTAAGTTCTTCATAATGATCAACAGATATAAATCCCAAGTGACTCAAAGAATAGAGCTATGCTCCCCGGCAACTGCGCCAGAAAATAGTCTTGATAACCCACAAGTATAGGGGATCGCAACTGTTTTCGAGGGTAGAGTATTCAACCCAAATTTATTGATTCAACACAAGGGGAGCCAAAGAATATTCTCAAGTATTAACAGTTGAGTTTTCAATTCAACCGCACCTGAAAGACTTAATATCTGCAGCAAAGTAATATGGAAGTAACGGTAATGGTGGCAAAAGTAACAGTATTGGTTTTGTAGTGATTGTGACAGTGGTAACGGAAAAGTAACTAAGCAAAGATCAATATCTGGAAAGCTCGTAGGCAATGGATCAGTGATGGATAATTATGTCGGATGCGATCCCTCATGCAACAGTTATAACATAGGGTGACACAGAACTAGCTCCAGTTCATCAATGTAGTAGGCATGTATTCTGAATATAGTCATACGTGCTTATGGAAAAGAACTTGCATGACATCTTTTGTCCAACCCTCCCGTGGCAGCGGGGTCCTATTGGAAACTAAGAGATATTAAGGCCTCCTTTTAATAGAGTACCGGAACAAAGCATTAACACTTAGTGAATACATGAACTCCTCAAACTATAGTCATCACCGGGAGTGGTCCCGATTATTGTCACTTTGGGGTTACCGGATCATAACACATAGTAGGTGACTATCACTACAAAAAATACACTTTCGTGATGATACGTGTTTGTCACAGTAGGTCGTGTTTTTTGTCATGCATGTACATCCATGACAAATTTATGACAGAATCTAGATAGTCATACCTGTGCTGTCGTAGAAGTGTTCCATGACATTACCAAAATTATCATCACGGAAGTGTCCACTTCCATGATGATAAATCGCGCGTCATAGAAGTGCTTTCGTCAAGGATGACCGACACGTGGCATCCACCATAACGGAACACCGTTAAGCTATCGGGTCGGGTTTTGGATCCGATAACCCGTTAACAGCCCCGGCCAATGGGGATTTTCCACATGTAAAATCATCATTGGCTGGAGGAGACACATGTCAGGTCCGCGTTGGCACAGGTGTCACTCATCCAATGGACGAGACGCGCCTATGATATGTTGACACGTGGACCGACCCATCAAGTTTAAATGGGCCGGCCCAACTGAAGGCCCACAAGATTTTGCAGACCATAATGGGCCGGCCCAGCTAAAGGCCCACGAGATTTTGCGAACCATAATGGGCTGGCCCAGCTAAAGGCCCACAAGATTTTGTGGGCCATAATGGGTTGGCCCAGGTAAAGGCCCACAAGATTTTTGTGTGCCATAATCGGCCGACCCATGTAAAGGCCCACGAGATTCTTGCGGATCATAATGGGTCAGCCCAGTTAAAGGCCCACGAGATTTCGCCGATATTAATGGGCCGGCCCAGCTATAGGCCCACAAGATTTTGAGGACCCTAGTAGGCCGGCCCATTAACTGGCTACCATGTTTTGGGCTAAATGCCGGCCCATATTTGATCCGGTCCATTAATGGCCTGCCACGCTCCGGGCTTAATAGTGCCCCATATGAGATCCGGCCCATTAAAAGCCTACCACATTCTGGGCCAAATTACGGCCCAGGTCAGGTCCGACCCTTTAAGAGGCTTTGGGCTCCATTATGGCCCATATCAAATTCGGCCCGTCAACTAGACACTATGCTTTTGGGCCCACTTGCTAAAGGCCCACTTAGTAATTCGACCTGATATTAGTTTTGGCCTGTTAAGGGCCCGTTTAACATTTCAGCCCTATATTAATTTCGGCCTGTTAAAAGCCCATCATATAGTTGGGCCTAACTATGGCCCGGTTTGCATACGGCCTGCTCGCAGCCGATATCTGATTGGGCCAAACAAGGACCAAGACAATTTTGGCCTGTTAAAAGCCCGTGATTTGATTTGCACAATCATGGACTGGGGTTCATTTCGGGCTGCTGCCGGCCCATGAGCTGTTCGGCACGTTTCAGGCCCAACCTACATCTTGATTGCATGACAGCCCGATTATGTACCATAATTTTACGGTTTAGCTGGTTTACTGCGAAGACAGGATATATATACAGTAAAATAACTGCAGCATCGTGAATAAGAAAAAACCTAGACTATACAATAAAGAAATTACGGCATATTACATCCACTAGGCATCAAAGTTTGCCACTATGATAATAAAGCACAAGCAGACAGCAGATTACATACACTGGGCATCAAAGATCGCCGCCAGTGCAAATAAACACGCCGACAAAATAATATACAAAACCGACAACACTTCAATAGAGTTCAAGAAAGGTTAGCCATGCTGGGGAGCTGCAGCACAAGCAGTTGAGCAAGATGATGAGACTGCGCTTGTTCAACACTTATATCTTGCTCACTCTGAAAGATAAACAAGCAGACAGATGACAGGTTTTGCACATAAAAGTACCAGTGCTGACAATTCATCACATTTCTTACTGACGAATAAGGTGACACAGTTTAAAACTGCATTAACACAATATGGTATTGTTTAGGTCAAGACATGGCAGGAAATGACATTGTGAAGGAGTTGGCAGCTTCACAACACCACTGGATTACAGATCAAGAACTCATAAGTATCAATGGTTGGTGTGCTATCAATTTATACCATTTCAGATTGGCAAATAAAGAGACGGTTTAAAGAATAGTAGAATGATATGACATTGTTCATAGTTAAGACATTGCAGAATATGACATTGTGCTGTAGTGGGTAGGTTCACCACACCACTGGATTACGGATGAAGAACAGAAGCATACATGCAGTGCAAAAGAAGATCACTTGCTCTGTATAGTTTAATTTACATGGTATGAAGAAGGAACTTGGTTGTACAACTGAAAACTTAAATTGAGAAAGGACAAACTTTTGTTTATGAACTACATAATAAACTTTAAACAAGCAATTTGATGCAAACACCAAAAATAAACAGTTGTTGCAGTCATGCCTAACCAAATATATACAACAAAGTTTGAAGGCTTGAGATGGACAAACTTACATTATTGGTGAAGACAGGCTCTATAAAGGCCTTGTCCATGCTGATGGGGGGGGCAATTTAAGAAGTTTACCACAGAATCTTCTTCAAAAGCATTGCCTTTATTCTACATTTTGTTAAGAGTAAATATAGATGTGATAATATACGAAAAAATGGAGAATATTTAAGATAAGATGAAGAGTGATGCTACATAACCAAGTAGCTATAAATGAAAGTGCAGCGATACAGGCAAAAGGTACAGCCAAGAGCAATGCACAACTAAACTTCTTTAGTACCAACCTTATGGTAAGAGTAAATATAGATCTGATGTGTAGAAAATAGAGGGCAAAGGAAAATAAGCTGCAGAGTGATGGTACATGAACAACTACCTGTCATTATAAGTATACTGATAAAGGACAGCATTTACTTACAAGAACAATGCAGAGCTAAAAAAACATTTGCATTGGATATATTCTACACTAATGTAACCATTCATACAGATCGGATAATTTAGAGCGAACAATTGATAAGCAAGCTATCATGCATACTGCTGTCACATAATGAACCAGGTATGTATGCAAGTACAGTGATACAGGACAACATGTACTAACAAGAGCAAAGCAGCGGGCAGCATATTTGTGATATCATGTCGTTCTTGTCAAACCGGAATTCTTCTTCGAGCAGATTTCCTGCAAAAAAGATCCGTAAGGCACATGCGGAAAAGTAGAAGTTCAAATTGTCATGTGATTTCATAGACAGTACCTCATCCTGGGAACGAGACCAGTGCATAACAAGGTTTTTCCATTCAATGTCTTCTAAATTTAGCACAGGAGACTTCACCAAAAATCCGTTTATAGACTTGCCATCAAAGTGTGATTTCCTTAGGTAACACCGATACTGCTGCAATGCTTCCTTGAAAAGCACAAGCAAGCTTTGCTCGTCATGACTATCCAGATTGACCCTCGCCTAGTTACAACAATGTAATGTAAATCATTGATGTGTTCAATCAGCAGAAAACAGGAAAATAATAACCATGAATAATAGCACTTACATGTAAGTTGGACAGGAAGATGTGAAAATGGTGTTTGTCTTCACAATAATCTTCCCATGATGGGAATATATGCACGTAGTCCCTAACAACATTGAAAGCATTGTCTTCTAAACTAGGAATAAATGGAATGGGGTTCCAATCTGCAGGAATTGGCTATCTCTGTAGTTGGGATAGGTCTTCGGCCGGTGGACTTGCTGTACTTTTTGCTGGAGTGGGATTTTTCTGTGGTACAGCTGGTGCTATGGAAAATGAAATAGGTATACCTTTTGCTGGAGTGCAGTTCCTGTCTGTTGGGGCTAGTGGTGTGGCCAGTGAAGTATGGGTACAGTCTGCTGGAGTCGGTCCTACGTTTTGTGTCACTGGTTGTACAGCCAATATAAGTGGGGTGATGTCTGATTTCTCCGGCACCACCACGTTTTTCAAGGACTTTGCTGGTGCTCCTTCAGGTTCGGCAATCACCCTCTTCCTTTTTTATGTCTGATGCACAAGAACATCATTTGAGTGGAAAAACATGGTATGATGACAGATGGAATATGTATTGATAATGGATGGGCATGACATCTCGACATATATGATGAGTAAACTAAGCATATGGCGGTGCAACAAAGTAGAAGAAATGCAAGACAACATATGCAAGATACCCGCAATCAATAAAACATTGCCAAATTAGAACATGCACCTTGATGGGTGAACAGGACAGGCCATCTGCCTTTGACTCCTCGAGGTTAGAATAGTCATTAGGATCATATTCTGAACAAGAATCAACAGGTGGGGAGCGTATGAGTTTCATTGCATCCAGAATGGCACTCAATGCCTTGGTGCCAATTTTGTAAGTCATTGCAGTGTTTAGCTTCAAGAGTGGACTGCTGCTAGTGCGACACAAAGCAGCTACACAGATCATAGTGTAGATATAACAGGAAAACCTTAAGCATCAGAGTAAAATCAGCAAAGTGGAACTTGCTGGAATATATGTGCTAGTATTGCCGGTATGGCTAGAAAGGCTTCGTATACTAGCTCTCTTCAAGTGAAGGTGTGGTACTATTAATATCAGTGTAACTCTCAAAGGCGACACAGCTCCCCGTATTTCCTTGCTATTCTTATAGGATTCAAGTGGGCAGGCCACTACAAATTCTATTCCTATGTTTACAAGATCCTATGAATCAAAGAGGCTCAAAGTGTCCATAACAACCGGCCGTACAGACCTCTACACAGCAAATGTCCTTGCTCATCTTCAGTACAAGGAACATACTGTACTACTGTCGTACTCCCTCCGTTCCAAAATATAAGTCTTGGTAGAGATTTCCACTATGGATCACATACAGATGTATCCAGATACATTTTAGAGTGTGGATTCACTCATTTTGCTCCATATGTAGTCCAGGGTGGAATCTATACAAAGACTTGTATTTAGGAACGGAGAGAGTACATATTAAAGAAGAACGGAAGAGGAACATGGTAAAGAAGAGCAAGCAGATTTTGGATAATAAAATGTTGGTTGCGCAGTGCCCACACATGATGAACCAGAGCGCATTAAGAATGCAACTCCCAGCTGTCTCTCGACCATTTCAGGCGGTTGGATGAAGATCCTACGTCTCCTAACCCTTCTTCTTCCTCGTCTCTGATTCTTCCCATATAAAACACCGCACGGGCCGCTGGTCGGACCACCGACCCCCACCGTCTGTGTTCCTCTGCCACCCCCACCCCCCACCCCCGCCCCAACCCCCACCAGTGTCGAGTTTTCTTTGTTCGGCGAGGCCCCACAACCACCCGAGCCCCTTCGATCGCACCGGCGAACTCCGGCGAGCTCTGAAAAATCGACTGACCCAATTTTGAAATTTAGTCTACTGTGATTTAACTAGTGTGGATTATAAAAGGGGAAAACCATAAGCATTGGGAGTATAGTGTTGAGCGTGCCATGGCGGATCTGAAGGTGCAAACCGAACAAAGGCAACTTCGCAACCAAGACAAGAAATCAGAGTAAAGCAGTGGCGATCTATTTTCTTGCTGCGATAAATAAGTTGAGCAGATACGAAAGAGTACCGCCTCTGGTGCGGCGCCGTGTACGCATCTGCTGAGAATTTGATGGTGTTGCGGTAGCGATGGCTGTCGGCAGCGTGGAAGCAGATCTAGGAGGATAGATGGTGGCGGCGGGGCGCGGTGGACGAGACGGTCGTAGGAGCGGCGCCGGCAAGGTGGACGACGGCGGGGATGAAGCGAGAGGACGGGATGCAAGGATCCCAGTCCAAAGCCGTGGATGAGAGAGGTCGATCTCTTATAATGGACGGCGGCGTCGGGGTATCAGCTCCGGCATGGTGGAGGAGGACGGTGGTGGATGGGGTGGCGGACGGCAGCGGACGGGGGAGGATGGGGTGGAGAGGGTGTTTTGGCGCCCACGGAGTACGAATGGGGAAAATGGAGGTAGAGAGGAAGGGGGGAACCATGTATTCAGGGCGCGCTTGTCTAAAATGCGAGGAAATTTACAAACTTAGCCCCCATTTCAAATTTCTACTACATCACAGCAACATTAGTCGGTTGGGGATAGGAGGGTAATCTCGCATACACTAAATATTTGCCGACGAGAGTTTGTTTTTGGCGCCCACCGTGTATGAATATGAATCGGGGAGGGAGTCGATTTCGGCCGAGGACACACTATGTTTTGGCGCCCACCGTGTATGAATACGGGTGAGAGGCGGTTACGTCACGTTTGGGTGAAATTACAAACCTACGCCTATCAAAACCTATAGAAATCCAGCAGATAGGCTTTGCGTGGCAGGGATAGGCAGTAGTGATTTCCATCTCGCTGATTTTGGTTTCGGGCGGTTACTATGACTTTCCCCGCTTCATTCAAATTTTGCAGAGTGCACGTTTACCGTGCCAACTCAATTTGAATCATGTTTGTATTCTATTTTTTCTGGGCGGGATCCATTTTCAATTGGAATTACATTCTATATACATCATTTTTTATATATACTTTCAAAAGCACAACACCATTTATACATAAATATGGTTTACAAATGGCATGATCTCAGATTCATAAGGTTGTATCCATCAATTTGGATTTTCAAATATTTGAAACCACTTTATGTTGAAATCCAATGTATGCATTCCTCGCTAACTGTCTCCAATTAATGTGTGTTTCATGCGTTTTTTTTTACTTCTCAAACATGTATAATGTGTTTCACACACGCAACATATAGTGTAATCCCGTTTAGACATTAATTGCATATAAACCATGCATTGTTTGTAATTGAAGAATCTATGGATCACCAATATTGATAAACTATATAACATTACACGTGTGCCCAAATTCAAATGAATATGCATGTTTGATACACCAATTTGCGTTATGATATTATCGATGTCGTGATCTCCAGTTTAAATATTTGAATCCCCTTTAATCCAGATATTCATCTCATATAGCTATCACTCATGCTTATATAGGACTATCTCTCTGGACCTATACGCGTTCATCGTCTCGCAGGTATCTCTTGTGCAACCTGTATGTCGACAATGATCTTTTATCTTCGTAACACACTGACAGTACTCTCTCCCTCGACCTTCATCACTCTATCTCTCTCTAAGTATATCTCGCTCCCTGCTATGTGTCTCTAACTATGATTCTCCATGTGGAATCTCTTTCTCTCACACAAACACAAAACTTTGTCTCCCGGGGTCTCATTTCTCTCTACTATTCCCATGTGTGCCACTCGCACACCCCTCATACAGAGATGTCTTTTGCTCCTTAGATATGAGAACCTACGACTCTTCCTCTTCAATATCTCTTTCTCACACACAAACACAAACTCTGCCTCCCAGGGTCTCATATTTCTCCATTGTTCTCTTGTATGTCGCTCACACACACCCTCTCTCCCTAGAGATATCTTGCGTTCCCTCGTATGTCTCTCTAGCTATCACTCTCGTTGTGAAATATCTTTCTCTCTCGCAGACACAAAACTCCGTCTCTCTGGATCTCATTTCTCTCTCATATCTGTTTGTATGTGACTCACATGCACCCTCTCTCTATCTCTCTCACACCCACACACATAACCCAGCCTTCTGATCCACTCGACTCCTATCTCTAACGCACACTAGCTAGCATCTTTATCTTTCTATTTATCTTTTTCTCCCTCAACCTTCTCCATCAACCTTTTTTCTCGCCCTCACTCTTGATTCGTATCACGCACACTACATATGTTTCTCTCTACATGCAGTCAAGTGCCCTCTCACACACATATATATAACTTCACCCTTTGAACCACCCGACGGTCATCTCCAACACCCAAACTAGCGGATGTCCCTATAGCTAGCATCTCCATCTCTGTATCTATCTGTAGTGTCAACATTTCTTTCTCGCACGGAGTCTTGCTTCCTATCACCCACACTATATATGTCTCTCCATACATATGCATTTATAGGTTGGTCTCTTTTGCACAATCATTGCGCCTCACTCCCTCTACTCGCCATAGATGCATGCTCCAGCCCATGCCACTATCTCTTAAAGACAAAAACACATGCTCAATTGTCGGGCCTTCTTCCCTGCATTCTCACATGCATGCATATTGTCATACCGATCCGTCTCTCCCATGTCATTGATCTTATGACTTATGTCTTCTTTCTTTTATCTCGATCATGCGCGCGCACGCACACACACATCCCACGTATACATGTATACCTCTCACACATGCACGTTCAAGGTCTCTATGTCTCCATACATAGTTAATTACCCTCAATCCTAACGGCACATCGAATCGTTCTCCTCTTTTGTGCACATAACTTCCGCCTGGATGGGTAAAACACACACTCACACTTAACAATCTCCTTCTAGCTA
>NC_057803.1:90652621-90692188 GCF_018294505.1 Triticum aestivum | reverse complement strand
AGACTCCATATCTCTCTCTCTCTCACACACAAACTAAGACTCCATCTCTCTCTCTCCTCTCTCTCTCTCTCACACACACACACACCCCACACACACTAAGACTCCATCTCACACACACATGCTCTAGGCGGAGAATTTGTTCCTACCACCCTTCATCCAACCTTACCCATATGATAAACAATCACCTTTATTTACTTGCATAACATGGACAAATTCCACTTTACTTTAGTAGTCAACAAACTTATCATCTGTACCCTTATAAAAAAACGAGTTGGCGGTGATGGTGTGCCTGCCATCTTGTAATACAGACCGTATGATCTATATCTGAGGATAGAAAGCAAACTATGATAATTTTACAAAAGATACCCGCACCTCTCTCCACATCATTATCTCCCGCAACCTCATTGCTCAGCAATTAAAAAAGGAATAAGTCTCTGGAACAATCTAGCATGCATGGTGGCCGCTGCCGCCTGCCGGCGCCGTCCATCCCCATGCCTCCGCCCATTCCGACCACCAGTCACCACCACGCTCCACTCCTCCTCGCCTTATCTCTCATCTTTCATTTTTTTCGAGGACATTCTCGAGATACCAGTTTTCTGATAAAACTCTCGAGATATCATTAGTTTTTACACATGGGATTACTCCTGCATGGGTCAATCACAATAGGTGTTTTGTAAAAAAATGCATATTGATGTTCCGTGCAATGCATGAGAATCTTGCTTGTAATTATATAACGCAAATCACGAGCAGGAAGTGACATTTTTTTGACACAACCACGTTAACATGGCCACGTAAATCACTAGCTAAAGTAAATACCATTATACTTATATCCCGATGCAAAAGGTTGAGTACATGTCCGAAGAGTAGAGTCGCACACACGCACTCTGTCTCTCAGAATCTCTCACACACACACACCAGTTACGTGACGCCCACTTAAGCAGACATGTATGTTACAATTTGTGCACCCGCGGTTACACGTGATGCTCTGCATTTATTTAAGCCGGAAGGCGAACCCAAACAGTAGCTGCATTCATTCCCCTCCCGCCGCCTCTTCTCTGGTCGCCGTCGCCTGGTAGCCATGGGCCGGCCGAAGGTAACAACATACGCCATACTCCCGCCGGAGCGACGCTTTAATATGGAAATTTTAGTGGTCATGCATGCATGTTTTTGTGCTAGCACTCCTATATAAGGGTTGACCGGTCGCTTCCCGCGGGCGTGCGCGGGAGGTGGAAGAGGAAGGAGAAGGGAAGCGGGTTGTGGAGTAACGTTTTTACCACAATTTCTTAGGAAACTGAGTGCAATAATTGAGTAGTTTTGCAAACTACCAGTACTACACCTAAAACGGTTCAAAACCTATACTCCCTTGCTAGCGCGCGCTTCCCGCGTCAAACGGTCAGCATCGCCCTGGAGCATCAGTGCCGCATTAATGCCCGGCCAGAGCGGAGGCGACCTCTCACTGGCACCGGCTTTGAAGTGGCGCGACGGCCGAGAGAGTGCCACTTCCCGGTGCACGCGACTGCTCCGCGTCGAGACTGGCCATAGGCCCTGTTTGGATCCATGGGTTAGAGTTAGTTTGAGCTAGTTGGGGCTCAAATAGCCCTAAAGTATCCAAGCACGAGGGTTTAAATTGGAGCAAGTTGCATCGAACCCACCAAAAAAACTATCCCACCCAAGAGGTGCTAACTGGAGATAGTTCTCATTGGGACCACTGAAAAATCACTTCTCTCACCATGAAGTGCATTTATTGTCAATCTAACACTGTCACCCAAACACCTCTTTGGCTACAGTTAGTTCAGGGTTAGTCATGAGTTAGTCTAACCTCTAGCTAAGTTAGAGTATCAAACAGGAGCAGTATAGGACATGCAAGTTGCTCAAAGCATACAGGCAAATTCGTACGTGAAAGGATTTTTTTCTTTTTGGAAATGGAACATGAAAGGAAATTTTTTAGAATGCTCTTGGCATGTCGCTAACATGTGATAGTTAACCGACCTCAATAGACGGCAGAAACACCAGCCCGCCGCACTTTGATAGAGACAAGGAGGGAGAAGCGATACAGGTTGCTGGATTACTAGAGATAGGTGTCGCACGGAAGCCAAGAAATATGGTGATAGCGTGGGTTAGCCATGTACTAGTATGATGTAACTACACTGGGCTGCCGTGTTTCGTACTCTTCCAGTTCACTATGGAGATGATTGGTTAATTTTGTATCGCTGAATAATATTAAATATTATGAGTGCAGACGCTCCACCACGAGGTTCCTTGCTCCTTCTCGGTCGTCCGGAATCTATGTTCTTCCACTCTATTTTTTCACTCGAGCTTTGTTCATCCTTTTTCCAACACGCGAGACATCTAGCATCAAGGTGCACATGTTATGCAAGGATCGTTCCATCTATATGAAGAACACGTGGGACTGGAACTACGAGACGGACATGTACCCAGGAGTGGACGTACGAACCTGAGTAATGTAGCACAGTAAGTGAAGTAGAAAGGCACAAATGGTATGAACATGCGTGGCATATAGGGTGTGTTTGGTTGCGTTCTCGTCTCAGCATAGTTGTTCCCTCTTCATGCATGCTCAACTCAACACCCCTCTTCATGCATGCTCTCTTCATGCATGCTTCTAGTGTATTTGTGCTAAACTAGTGTGGACTCATGCACCCTCCATACACTCTACCAAACACCCAAACGTAGGTCGAGAAGGGAACTCTTGGGCGGCATTTGTCTCTTACTATGTACTACCACTAAATGTTGTACGTGCAATGCACGGTGATGTTATGGAGTACGTGCCTAAGTACTCTACTACTACAATATTAGTTGGAGGCACATATTAACTTTTATATTTGTTTACGTGTATGCCCCGAGACCTTCCAACTAGACGTGTCTTTCTCTCCAGGTCGCACTTTGTATCGTTCATACCACTAAGTACTACTACATGTGGTCTCCGACCCTGAAGTGGAAGAAGTGGAGACGCTCTACCACGCTGTTTTTCTATGCTGGGCTCTACCACGCTGTTCATGTCCCACTCCTTTCGCTGACGTGTGGGACATCCAGCATGTGTCGTGTTTGGCACCCTTCGTCATAAGAGTTGAAACGCTAGCATTCATCAAAAATAAAAAATAATTATAAATCGGCAGTGATACTATTTTTTGCGAACCAATCAACAATGATACTATACCATGAGGTTTCCTTGCTCCTCGATATCGGAAAGAATACTTCCGTTCGCCAACATGTGGGACATCGACCATCTTGGTCCACTTGCCAAGCACGCAGAACTCCAAGGGAGAGTCACCCAGGTCGTTGCGCCATAGTAACAGTGACTAATGAGCCGTCTAATCACATGCCCACTTCCCACTTTGAAGTTGTTCGGACGAAGGAACCATCATGACTTCGTTGAATTCTGCTTCTTGAAGAAAACTATTGTACCAGCAGTACTGCTAGCTATCGTAGTTACTCCAACAGAGGCCTCCTTTCGTTCATAGGATAGGAATATGAAAATCACAGGAAGTGAGATGACATGCATCTCAATTCCTATAGAGAAATAGATGCCATTTGATGCTTAGGATAGGAATTTTTCCATTTAGTCTAGGATAATGTACTGGTAATTTGCTCTAAACACTATAGTAGTAACTAGTAGTATTGGTACATGCTCGTACTCAGACACAGACACACACACTAACTACTAGTACTACTACTTCTCACATGCTGGCCAGGCGCCGTTCCCGGCTTTGTCGGCGACACCCCACCGTGCTTGGATCTCCGCCGACCTCTCCGCAGCAGCGCGTGTGTCCTTTTCTTTCTTGCGGCGGCGGGCCTCTCTTTTCTTGAGTGCTTTCTGACTTTTCCGCTTCCTCTGTGCGGCTTTGGCTGCCTCTTGCTCTACCGCCCATTCGGCCTTGGCATCTTCAAATTCCTCCCACATAGTTGTGAGGTCACGAGCGGCGATGAACTCGGCACAGCGGGATGCCATCACTTCCCTACCATTTTGTGTGCGGTCGTGGGCGGCGAGGAACTCGGTGCGGCGGGATGCCATCGCTGCCTTACCGGTTAGTGTGCGGCGCGGTGGCATGAACGACGCTTGGTGAGAGCTCTGGGGTGGAGTGGATGGACAACCGTATAGTGCATTGGTTTGTCAAGAGCTCAAGGACAGAAGACAAAGCAAATTTGGATTCCCCTCCAATCCTGGTCATTTATTACCGAGTAAAATGCATTGGCGGTCATTGAACTTGTCTTGATAGCTCACTTTGATCATTGTATACAAGATATGGTGATTATACGGTCACTGGCTCAGCGTATAGCTCCGTATTTGTCTGGTTGACCAGTCAAACAGTCCGCATGCGCCTCATCAACTCGTGTTCTTTATCTATCTACACGGGCCTACCTATCAATGGAGAAAGAAATACTGTAAAAAACCAAAATTATGCGTATGTGGGGAATCAAACCACGGACTCGTTGCTGCAACGCACCCTCGTCAGCCAAATGAAAATGAAATACTTCGCGTCAGACACTCACGCTCACGCTGTCAAAGCATGCTAATGCATGCACGTCGCCCTCTAAATCAAAGTCCTGCTCATGGCGCAACGCAAACGGCGAGCCCATCACCTGCGCGCCCCGGCGGTGCCTGACATTACTGTTTAGAGGCCTACGCGAATGCCGAGCATGTATTCACCTGGCTCAACACCAATGGTCATACTCGGACCGCCTTGCTCATGTATATCGTCCATCACAACGACAATCTATAAAACTGCCTAAGCTAGAGAGGGTACTATGGTAGTATGGTACGGAGTATGTACTATCGTGAGCAACCGATCTTAGTGCCACTGCACACCAAAACCCCTTCCATCGCTAGTGCGCGCTTCCCGCCTGAAACGGTCACCGTCTCTCCAGAATGTCAATGCCGCATTCACCGGACTTAACTGCAGGTGCAATTGGTGTGTCACTGATTCGCCCACCTTTCCTTCGTCAGTACAGAAGAAAAATGGCAGAAGTGAGTAGCCTGGAGTGAGGTTTTCTTCAAGAAAGGGAAGAAAGGGCTTGAACGAGTGTTCCAATGAAATGATGGTTGCTTCGTCTAGTCCAACTTGGAGGCCACCTTACCACTGCTGGTAAAGGTGTGGGTTTTGTGATATGACAGGTCATGATGGCCACACCGGGGTGACAGGTGAGTCTCGACTGTAGCACCTCGCTGTGATTTGGTGGATGGCACGCGGGCCCGGATGCTTTGAAATGTCCCGCATGTAGATAGAGCGGCTAGTCATATATGAGTGCTCAATATTGTGCACCGCGACCAAGGCGGAGAGGAAAACGATAGAACTACATAATTAATGCATGAGTTTAATTAGGGTAGTTTTGTAAAGTACGAGATACATTCCTCCAATCGCAAAATGCCTTGGTTCATGACATTTGAGATTTGAGCCCTATAAACCGGAAGGGAGGGAGTACTGCACACGGTGTAGTCTAGTCACTTGTTAAAATCTCTAGAAAGGCAAATACTCCTTTCCGGTTTACAGGGCTATACTACTCCCTCCGTCTACGTGTGTAAGTCATCTTACGAAAACTAAATAGTCCCAAAACACTTAGGCGCGGTGCATTAACTTCTACCTTGTTTCTTGTTTCTTGACATATCAACCAATAAGAGATGAGAGGTGTGCATGCTTTTAATGACTTGCAATGGCTAGTTCATTGCATGCAATACTATTAATTAGCAAATACACATTGGTGACCCCAGGAGGAAACGGTGCTAAGCGCGTGGACCTATGCAGAATGAGTATCAACCAATGGATAATGGAGTTTAATTGTTAAACAATAGCAATTTTGTCTCATGCAAGAGCCTGGTTGGTACTCCAAGGAACCGCACCACGCGAGCGTTCGCAACTGCCACGTTCGGGTTGCGCTTGTCTCTTCGCTTCTTCGAGAAGACGAACAATGATGTTACTCCTACTTCTACAGTATCGAATCCACTACTGCATGTCCGTCCACCTCGTGCGGGAGGGATAGCGTGTAGCGAAAGCTTCTACTTACTGCTCCTGCCTTTGCATCCATGACACGTGGGCCCAACAAGTGGTTGGCCCTCCTGTCATGCAGCCAAAGGCGGGTGCAATTAAGGCACCTGAGCTCAGTCCGCGAGGGAGAGGGCGTTGTAGTAATCGAATTTCTCGGTCTTGTATGAGTTGACGCGACACATCAAAGCACTTCACTCGATATAAGTCTTTTTACACATTTCAAATGGGCTACTTCGTATGTAGGAGTAGACATATTTTGCTTCGTATGTAGTCACTTGTTGCAATCTCTAAAAAGACTTATATTTGGAAATGGAGGGAGTACAACACGTGCATGCATGTCGTGACTTTCCTTTTGATACTTGCATGTGTTGATTTGATGCACCTTGCCAAATTTTGACTATAAATTGAACTAACCAAATTTTCATGCATGTCACAAAAAATTACGGGGCTGTTTGGATTGTGACTATGTTTGTCTTATGTTGCCACATTATTTTTCCCACACTTGCCACACTTGCCTAACCTGAGTTGCTCAAATTGTTAGACACACTTTGGCTTGCCTAAGGGAATCTTGCCACAATTTTTGTGTCTATGACATGTGGGGTTCACTGCTAATAAAAAAAATCTTGTCTTAGGTGTGGCTAATAAAAAAGACTTATATTTAGGAATGGAGGGAGTAGAAAATATAAATAATAATGCATGTTGGGGCAACCCACGTTTCCGCTAATTTTAGCCATGGGCTTGTTCACAATTTTTACGAGGGGGTGGTTGTTCATTTAATGGAGGGACTTGTAGTACCAGACTTGAACGATACAAAGTGCGCCCTGGCACACCGTAACACCACATGGAACAAGCGGGAGCTATCTCAAAAAACAATCAACAACTAAAAAAACCGCGACCTGGCATGTAGTAGTACACAATTTTAAACGATTGTTTTGATGGAGTGAAAAAGGAAAACTACCCCACTATGTATATATAGGCTGGAGCCTCCGCGCTTGCTTGCTAGGGTTGCTCTATTCACACACTCTCATCCTCTCCAGATCTAAACAAGATAGGGGTAGTAACACTGTCTTTCTCCCTTCAAAAACACTGGCTTTCTATTCTCACTGATGGTTACAGATCCGGACGTATCCCCCTCCGCCGGTGAAGGGGAGGAGGGGCAGCGTTTAGGCCATCGTCGAGAGCGAGGGAGGAGACCCACTGCCGGCCGCACCGTTATCTCTGGCCGAGCGCCGGCGCGGGAGGTCCTCTGATCCATTCGTCGTTGCCTGTGGGCAGATCCGGCCTCCCGCCGCCCACCTATCCACATCCCGACGACCTTCAGGTATATCTTCGTTCGAAACCGCCTTAGCTCTACTTCCCCAGCTTGCTACGTCGCTGCATGTGCATCATTTTCTACCTCTCAGCCCCTCTTGATCGGATGGTCCAACGTCACATATTTTTTTCTTCTATTGTTAGAGGTAAAGCTACTTCATGGAGTCGAATCTTGTACTCCCTCCGTCCGAAAATACTTGTCATTGAAATGGATGTATCTAGATGTATTTTAGTTCTAGACACATCCATTTTGATGACAAGTAATTCCGGACGAAGGGAGTACTTGGTTCAAACAAGAAATAAAGTGGGTGAGGGAGTCCTGGATTAGGGGGTGTCCGGACGGCCGGACTATACCTTCAGCCGGACTCCTGGACTATGAAGATACAAGATTGAAGACTTCGTCCCATGTCCGGAAGGGACTTTCCTTGGCGTGGAAGGCAAGCTTGGCGATACGGATATGTAGATCTCCTACCATTGTAACCGACTCTATGTAACCCTAACCCTCTCCGGTGTCTATATAAACCGAAGGGTTTTAGTCCGTAGGACAACATACAGAACAACAATCATACCATAGGCTAGCTTCTAGAGTTTAGCATCTCCGATCTCGTGGTAGATCTACTCTTGTACTACCCATATCATCAATATTAATCAAGCAGGACGTAGGGTTTTACCTCCATCAAGAGGGCCCGAACCTGGGTAAAACTTCGTGTCCCTTGCCTCCTGTTACCATCCAGCCTAGACGCACAGTTCGGGACCCCCCACCCGAGATCCGCCGGTTTGACACCGACATTGGTGCTTTCATTGAGAGTTCCTCTATGTCGTCGCCGTTAGGTTTGATGGCTCCTACGATCATCAATAGCGATGCAGTCCAGGGTGAGACCTTCCTCCCCGGACAGATCTTCATCTTCGGTGGCTTCGCACTGCGGGCCAATTCACTTGGCCATCTAGAGCAGATCGAAAGCTATGCCCCTGGCCGTCAGGTCAGATTTGGAAGTTTAAACTACACGGCTGACATCCGCGGGGACTTGATCTTCGACGGATTCGAGCCACTGCCAAGCGCGCCGCACTGTCACGACGAGCATGATCTAGCTCCACCGCCGAACAGTGCCCTGGAGGCCGCACCCGCATTGGCTTTGACCCTTAATTCGGAGCCAACTACGCCGATCGAGGATGGGTGGTTAGACGCCGCCTCGGGGGCTGCGATCCCAACGGCGATCGAGCCGAGCACCAGCCACGCACTCCGCGAGACTCATGACTCCAAGGAGCCGGACTCCTCTCCGGACTCTGAACCCTCTGCGCCCCTGCCGATTGAATCCGATTGGGCGCCGATCATGGAGTTTACTGCCGCGGACATCTTTCAGCACTCGCCTTTTAGCAATGTTCTGAAGACACTACAGTCTCTCTCTTTATCAGGAGAGCCCTGGTCGGACTACGGTTAGCAAGGTTGGGATACGGACGATGAAGAAATTCAAAGCCCACCCACCACCCACTTTGTAGCCACTGTCGACGATTTAACCGACATGCTCGACTTCGACTCCGAAGACATCGACGGTATGGACACCGATGCAGGAGACGATGAAGAACCAGCGCCTATTGGGCCCTAGAAAGCCACCTCGTTGTATGACATATACATGGTGGACACCCCAAAAGAAGGAGATGGCGATGGAACAGCGGAGGATGACCCCTCCAAGAACAGCCTAAGCGCCGGCGTCAGCGGCGCCGCTCAAAATCCCGCCAAAGCAAATACGGTGATTCCAGCATGGGAGATAATAATACTCCGGAGAGTGCCGAAGAAAACCCCCTCCAGCAAGTTTCAGCACAGGAGGACGGAGAAGCCAGCCCTCACGAGAGAGCGGCAGACAGAGAGGTCGAGGACGATAATTATATGCCTCCCTCCGAAGACGAGGCAAGCCTCGACGACGATGAATTCGTCGTGCTAGAGGATCCCGTTGAGCAAGAGCATTTTCAACGTAGGCTTATGGCCATGGCAAGAAGCCTCAAGAAAAAACAGCAACAACTTAGAGCTGATCAAGATTTGCTAGCCGACAGATGGACTGAAGTCCTTGCGGCTGAAGAGCATAAACTCGAACACCCCTCCAAGAGCTACCCAAAGCGCAGGTTGCTACCCCGATTAGAGGAGGAAGCCCTTAAACCTACATCACCAGCACTTGATACGGCCGACCGGCCACCTCATGGCCGCGATAGAGAGGCCTCTCGGCCCTTCACTCAAGCCGCACCCCATACCAAGGCACGGGAAAATGCGCCAGACCTGCGAGATATGTTGGAGGACAAGGCAAGGCAAACAAGATCGATCTATGGATCGCGTGGGCGCCCCACGACTCGAGACGATAACCGTCACGCCGGACACAAATCCGGTAGGGCCGAGTCACGCCGGACACAAATCCGGTAGGGCCGAACACAGTAGATAAAGCTCATTGGAGCTACGTTGTGATATAGCCCAGTACAGAGGCACCGCACATCCACTATGCTTCACAGACGAAGTAATGGATCATCAAATCCCCGAGGGTTTCAAACCCGTAAACATCGAATCATATGATGGCACAACAGATCCTGCGGTATGGATCGAGGATTATCTCCTTCATATCCACATGGCCCGCAACGATGATCTCCATGCCATCAAATACCTCCCACTCAAGCTTAAAGGACCAGCTCGGCATTGGCTTAACAGCTTGCCAGCAGGATCAATCAGTTGTTGGGAGGACCTGGAAGCCGCATTCCTCGACAATTTCCAGGGCACTTATGTGCGACCACGAGACGCCGATGACCTAAGCCACGTAATTCAGCAGCCAGAGGAATCGGCCAGGCAATTCTGGACACGGTTCCTAACAAAGAAAAATCAAATAGTCGACTGTCCGGACGCAGAGGCCCTAGCAGCCTTCAAGCATAATATTCGTGACGAGTGGCTTGCCCGGCACCTTGGACAGGAAAAGCCAAAATCTATGGCAGCACTCACGACACTCATGACCCGCTTTTGCATGGGAGAAGACAGCTGGCTTGCTCGTAGCAACAATATGACCAAGAACCCTGGTAATTCGGATACCAGGGACAGTAGTGGCAGGTCGCGTCGCAACAAGCAGAAGCGCCGCATTAACGGCGACATTGCTGAGGATACGACAGTTAATGCCGGATTCAGAGGCTATAAATCCGGTCAGCGGAAAAAGCCATTCAAAAGAAATCCTAGGGGCCCGTCCAGTTTGGACCGAATACTCGATCGCTTGTGCCAGTTACATGGCACCCCCGAAAAGCTGGCCAATCACACCAACAGGGATTGTTGGGTGTTCAAGCAGGCAGGCAAGTTAAATGCCGAAAATAAAGACAAGGGGCTGCATAGCGATGACGACGAAGAGCCCCGGCCGCCGAACAACAGTGGACAGAAGGGTTTTCCCCCACAAGTGCGGACGGTGAACATGATATACGCAACCCACATCCCCAAGAGGGAGCAGAAGCGCGTGTTAAGGGACATATACGCGGTAGAGCCAGTCGCCCCAAAGTTCAACCCATGGTCCTCCTGCCCGATCACCTTTGATCGAAGGGACCATCCCACTAGCACCCGTCATGGCGGATTCGCCGCATTGGTTCTAGACCCAATTATTGATGGATTTCATCTCACTAGAGTCCTTATGGACGGCGGCAGCAGCCTGAACCTGCTTTACCAGGATACAGTGCGGAAAATGGGCATAGATCCCTCGAGGATTAAGCCCACCAAAACGACCTTTAAAGGCGTAATACCAGGTGTAGAGGCCAACTGTACAGGCTCAATCACACTTGAAGTGGTCTTCGGATCTCCGGATAATTTCCGAAGCGAGGAGTTAATCTTCGACATTGTCCCATTCCGCGGTGGCTATCACGAACTGCTCGGGCGAACCGCATTCGCGAAGTTCAATGCGGTACCACACTACGCATACCTTAAGCTCAAGATGCCAGGCCCTCGAGGAGTAATTACGGTCAATGGAAACACCGAACGCTCCCTCCGAACGGAGGAGCACACGGCGGCCCTTGCAGCGGAAGTACAAAGCAGCCTCTCCAGGCAGTTCTCCGGTCCGGCCATTAAACGTCTAGACACCGTCAAGCGCGCCCGGAGTAACCTACAACAAGACCGCCTGGCACGTTCCGAGCAGGCGTAGCAATGCGGCCCCAACCCCAGCCCTCGCAAAAATGCGACACCAGTGCTTCGCATACATAACTACGCTCTAGAAATACCATGGGTACAGGGGGAGGGGCACTATCACGGCACGCCCGAAACACGGCTTAACCGCACCCGGGGCTGCCGATTTTTTAATTTTCTCTTACTTTCAGGACTCCATCCTTCGGAAGGCCTGTTCGGCAGTTCAATTGCCGCACAAACGATGCAAGAACCAGGGAAGCATACAAGCCATGCCGCATTACGGAACTCCCAGGTGGTCTCTATCACGAGCAGTATACCTGTTTCGCATACCATTCCACAGCCTGCCCCTGAAACGGACATGTTGAATAGTCCAACCTTTTGCTTATCGCATTATTTGTATCGTTCTGCTTTGATCGCAGCCCTTTTTAATAAACAATGCATAGCTTTTGTCTATTTTTGCATTACTCTTTTTTTTACAAATATATGTTCCTTAACGACATGTTGCACCCGTACACTTTGGTACGGCCAAAATACGCTAGGGGCTTTAGTACCCCTCAATATGGTGTGAGAAGTCCGAACACTTTAACAAGTGTGGCACCCCGAACTTATAGCATTATATGCATCGGCTCTAAATCATGTCTTGGGTCAATAGTTCGGTTTGCCTGGCTCCTATGTTTTGGTGCCTTACGTTCCGCTGTGTCGGCTAAGGTAGCACTAGGAGAACTACTGCGATTGTGCCCCAGTTGAGCTGGGCCGAGCACCTCGGTAGAGAAAGCTAAAAATGACTGTCATGATGAAGCGAGAGCTGGTCGCTGTTCGAGAGGTTTTTCGAGTCCCTAAAGACTTATGCCGCTTAGAGCGAGGAGTCGGCTCTGTCCGGCCAAGGCGTGGATAGCGCCCCGAACTCGGTCTTCCGAATACCAAGGGCTTCGCCGAAATTTAAAATTATAGAATTCTATGGCTAAGTGAGAGTGTTCACGCATTATAGTCCGATTGCCTTCTTCGTTGTGCTGAGCGCCTCCCTCGAAGGACCCAAACATGGGAAAAAGAGCGCTCAGGTTTATCCCCGAACACCCCAGCACTAGCGGCATGGGGGCAGAAGCCGACGACTCGCCATCTCTCATAATTGATAAACAGCCGCACAGAAGGTAATATTTTAAATTCCAACAGCATTGCTTAGCGCATATGAACAAGTTTTCAGCACACAGGACAAAACGAGCGAGTTTTACTCAAAAATTACATCCCTCGAACATTCATCCGCCATAAGGCGGGCACCCTTCAGAACATCCTTATAATAATTCTCGGGCTTGCGATGCTCTTTCCCCGGTGGTGGCCCGTCCTTCACAAGCTTCTTAGCATCCAGCTTGCCCCAGTGCACCTTAGCATGGGCAAGGGCCCTACGGGCACCTTCAATGCAGACGGAGCGCTTGATGACTTCGAGCCTTGGACAGGCCCCCCACCAGCCGCCGCACTAGCCCGAAATAGCTCCCAGGCAGAACCTCTCCAGGCCACAGCTAATCTATGAAGCCCTTCATGGCCTGTTCGGCCGCCTTGTGGAGCTCGGGGTGTCCGGCCTCAGCATACTGAGACCAGAACACCTTCTTTGTCGAGCTGCCCTCCTCGGCTCGATAGAATGCGGCGGCATCGGACACGCTATGGGGAAGATCTGCGAATGCTCCTAGAGAGCTCCAGATTCGGGTAAGTAACAAGTAACTCACGTTTATGTGTTTGCTTTGCATAAAGAATGCCTTACCCGCCGCTATCTTTTTCACCGCATCCAACTCCTGGAGGGTCTTCTGGGATTCGGCCTTGGCAGACTTGGCATTTTCAGTAGCCACCGCGAGCTCGGACGCTCGCGTCTTTGAGTCAAGCTCCAAACTCTCATGTTTTTTCATGAGAGCCTGGAGCTCTTGCCGCACCTTGCCAACCTGGGCCTCATACTTCTCCCGCTCGGTGCGCTCCGTGGCCGCCCTCTTCTCGGCCTTGAGCAGCGCTTTCTTAAGGGTCGCCACCTCAGACATGGCCCCTACAATAGCCACGATAATCCTGACATTTTTTGCAATTGCACCTTTTATATATATATTTAAACAAGGTATTTCTTACCTTCCTTGTCCTCGAGCTGCTTCTTGGCACGCCCGAGCTCTTGCTCGGACTGCTTGAGGTTCTGCTTTAGCGTGTCCACTTCTGCAGTCAGTGCGACGGACGCCAGTAGAGAAGCTTGAATACGCATATTGACTCCTTTTTGTTAGACTCCTGCGAATATTATTTGATCCTCTATTCGGCTTTTCTTCCCGAACGCCAAACAGAGCATCAGGGGCTACTGTCTATGTGGTAATATTATTTACACATTCTTTACTTACCTCAAAGCCTGTTAAAAGGCTAGCACAAGCTTCAGTCAGTCCGCTCTTAGCGGACTGAACCTTCTGGACCACCGCACTCATAATGGTGCGGTGCTCCTCGTCGATGGAGGCGCCTTTGAGCACCTCCAATAGATTGTCCGGCGCCTCCGGTTGGACGGGGGTCACCGGCACGGTGGGCTTGCTCCTCTTGGAAGGAGGTCGCCCGCCGGACTCTGGAACCTTTGAAGGTTCCGGAGTGGTGTCCGGCCTAGAGCCAGACTTGGAGCCCTGGGGGGTTTTATCCCCTTTACTCCTGGAGTCCGGGAGGTCGCCTTGCGGCGCGTCCAGGACCAGCTTCTCCTGGCTTGGAACCTGTTGGGACAACACTTCGGCGTCGTCCGTAGGGCGAGGGGAGGTAGCTGTCGGAAGCAAATTCACATCCGACGAGTCTAGTGAACCGCTCGACAACGCGTCGAGCCGGTCTTTGGGTGGGCTGCATAATCATATTCGACATAAGGGAAAGTTGTGCAATAAAGGAATACTATGAATTACTCTGGTATCCGGATACTTACGATTTCGCCAGGGGCTTGGCCCTGAGCGGCCACTCCTCTCCGCCGTCGTCGGCGTCGGTGGAGTAGTCCGGAGGAAGGGTTTTCCCCTTCTTGGACCCTTCGGCCTCCCCAGTGAGGGCGGCCTTCCTTTTCTTCTCTCCCCCCGCTGGAGGGGAGAGGTCTCTTCTTCCTCCTCCTCGTCTTCACGGGAGGAATGCGCCTTGGAGCCGTCGGATGATGAACCCGACACCTCCTAGCGCCGGGCACTTTTTCGAGTCCACATGGCCTTCTTCTTCGGCACCACATAGGGTGTCGGAACCAGCAGCTTCGCCAAGCGGGCATCGGCTGGGTCTTCGGGCAAAGGAGCTGGACAATCGATCTATCCGGACTTCGCCTGCCAATCCTATCAAAGGTAAGGGAGCTTAGATCCCGCATAGAGTTAAACTATGAAAAACTAATACCCTGTAAAAGGTACAAACAACTTACCACGCTAGCGTGACGCTGCGTGCTGAATCCGCGATCCTCGATAGCGGATGTGGGAGCCTCGGCGCCCTTGAAAAGCACCTTCCAGGCATCTTCGTACGTCGTGTCGAAGAGCTTGCTCAGAGTTTGGTGTTGCGCCGAGTTGAACTCCCACAGATTGAAGGCCCGTTGTTGAGACGAGAGGATCCGGCGGATGAGCATAACCTGGACTACATTGACAAGCTTGAGCTGCTTGCTCACCAGGGTTTGGATGCTTGTTTGCAGTCCAGTCACCTCTTCTTTGCTGCCCCACGACAGGCCCGTCTCTTTCCAGGACGTGAGCTGCGTTGGGGGTCCGGACCAGAACTCGGGGGCTGCGACGCACTCAGGGTCGCGTGGCTCGGTGATCTAAAACCACCCCGATTGCCACCCCTTCAGGGTCTCCCCAAAGGAGCCCTCGAGCCATAAGACGTTGGGCATCTTGCCCACCATGGTGCCTCCGCACTCTGCCTGGTTGTCGCGCACCACCTTCGGCTTGACATTGAAAGTCTTGAGCCATAGGCCGAAATGGGGGCGGATGCGGAGGAGAGCCTCGCACACGACGATAAATGCCGAGATGTTGAGGATGAAGTTCGGGGCTAAATCATGGAAATCTAGGCCGTAGTAGAATATGAGTCCCCGGACGAATGGGTGGATAGGAAAGCCCAGTCCGCGGAGGAAGTGGGGAAGGAACACTACCCTCTCATGGGGCCTTGGGGTGGGGAGGAGCTGCCCCACTTCGGGAAGCCGGTACGCGATGTCGTTAGACAAGTATCCGGCCTTCCTCAGTTTTTTGATGTGCCCCTCCGTGACGGAGGAGACCATCCACTTGCCTCTCGCTCCGGACATGGCTGGAGAAGGTTGAGGTGGGGAGTGCGGACTTGGGCGCTGGAGCTCGAGTGCGCGTAAATGGATAGGCAAAGGAGGAAGAAGGCGTAGGTGAAAAGGTGGATCCTTATCCGCTTATATGGGTGGACGCAACTACGTGTCCCCACCAGCCTGGTAAAACTCGCTTATCTCCAAGCGCCATAATCAATGGCGCAGTTGGGTTACCCACGCCCGTATTGATGAGAATCCCGGAATAAGGGGACACGATCTCTGCTTTAACAAGACGTGCCAAGGAAATCGCCTCGCATGACACACTGAGGTGGGATAATAAAACGATTCGAATAAAGGCTTGACCGTGGTGTTGTCATGCTACGGAATATGTCAGCAGATTAGATTTGTGTAAATATTATTCTCTCTATGGCAATATGTGGAAACTTATTTTGCAGAGACGGACACTATCTTTGTGTTCAAAATCTTCTATGAAGTACTTGGAGGAGGAACCCGCCTTGCCATGCCGAACACAATCTGTGCGCCGGACTCGTCGTCATTGAAGCCTGGTTCAGGGGCTACTGAGGGAGTCCTGGATTAGGGGGTGTCCGGACGGCCGGGCTATACCTTCAGCCAGACTCCTAGACTATGAAGATACAAGATTGAAGACTTTGTCCCGTGTCCGGAAGGGACTTTCCTTGGCGTGGAAGGCAAGCTTGACGATACGGATATGTAGATCTCCTACCATTGTAACCGACTCTGTGTAACCCTAACCCTCTTCGGTGTATATATAAACCAGAGGGTTTTAGTCTGTAGGACAACATACAGAACAACAATCATACCATAGGCTAGCTTCTAGGGTTTAGCCTCTCCGATCTCATGGTAGATCTACTCTTGTACTACCCATATCATCAATATTAATCAAGCAGGACATAGGGTTTTACCTCCATGGAGAGGGCCCGAAGCTGGGTAAAACTTCGTGTCCCTTGCCTCCTATTACCATCCAGCCTAGACGCATAGTTCGGGAACCCCTACCCAAGATCCGCCGGTTTTGACACCGACAGTGGGGGTGGGGGAATTTAGTATGTACATCGGACTTGGTACAAACAGGAAGGAAAGGGGGTGAAAGTAGTACAGACTGGTCATCCAACCGGTCTCTTGGTCGAAAAGGGAAATATAGGGGTAACGCTGTAAACAGTGGTATGACCAGGACTAGATTTTCTATCCACACATAGGAGTAGGTGGCTATAGTGAACAAAAATGGGACCAACCCAGATATGTTTCTTGGATGTTTGTTTCTCGAGGCAACAAACTATGAATCACCACTTTATGCCCCTGTTTACGTACATGGTGCTGGACTGCTGGTGCACCCACTGTCCCATGCCCTTATACCAAATATTTAGGCTCCATTCAGAATAAGGGGGCAGAAAACATAGGTCTTGATGAAAATAGAGGAATAGGAAAGGAATGTAGGTATAAAACTATGGAACAGCGAACCGGAGGAAACTCTCAAGAGAATGTGTTCAGATGGACTACGAAATGTACATATTTGTTTTTTTAGAGTAGCATGCTTGGCAGTATGAGATGCTATTTGTTTATTCAGCTGCACAGTGACTACTCTTGTCCTCACCTCACGTACCACACATAGGTTGATTTTTTATTCCGGCAACACAGCACAGCAACCTGTCAAACGCATGGCAGCGAGCACCTGCCTCGGGCTTCCGCCCAAAAAATGAGCAACGTGTGGATGTTTCTAATCCTATGGAATTAGTACTACCAGACCATCTTTCCTATGAAACACTATTCACCTTTCCCGTGTTCCGAACTGTTGGAAGGGAAAGAATACCGTAGGAATTATGTTCCTACGAAAATCCTGCACCAAACCTGTGAACCGAACGCAGCCTTAGTTGTTCTTAATCTAATGTCCCTGGTAAAAATGAAGCCATGCCACTGTTATAAGCCATGACAAGTTTAGCCAAATGATTTTGCCTGTAATTGTTTGAGACTCTGACTGTTTCCTCTGTGCCTTTTTGTGCAAACAGGGATATCCAATTCACCTGGTTGCTGTTGTGACCTTTTGGTGCACTGCACAAAACTCTTCTTAAAAGAAGTGACTTTTGTGCTGTTTAACTGGAATGTCAGAATGGAGTTGGTTCATTTTGGTGGAACTGCACAAAGGGAGATCTATGTTCCAACCCTCATCATCCATATTGACGCCATAACTTTCCTTTAGGTAAGAATGATATTTAATGCATGTGTTCATCTCTATTTTCCGACTACCATGAGAAAATAATGTTGCTTTTTACTAGTACACTTGTACTCCCTCACTGACAAAACCAATTCTGAATTAGAAGGCCAATCATGTACTTGGTTTCACCAACTGGCGAGGAGAAAGAGAAACAGAGCATGAAGAGTAAGAAGAAGAAGAAATAGTGCCAAGGCGATCTTGCTGAAGCCAGAGGCCTCAGTCGAGGCCATTCAAGGGCTTCGTCAATGACTACCTTGCATGTGAGATGATCCTCCAGGGAGCCCTTACACTTCTGCTGTCTCACTTAATTAATTAGGAGTACTTAAGTACCACTAATTTATTACTGCCTAATTTTCCTGTTGGAGTTAAACAAATCTTTAGTAGGACCCTATGCTGAATCATGTACGTGTGTATGTTTGTCTATGGAGGTGAATCATGTGGTGGAGCAGGGAGGGAATATTATTAGTGTCATGACATAATAGTGCTATTGTTTTGCATGTCAATTTATTGCCATTGGTTCAATGAGGCGATGTTTTGCATATTGTCCATCATGAATTTGATGCTACTATTTGAGTAATATGCTAATGTCTTCCTATCCTTTCTCACTAAGCTAATGAAGGTTTCACCTTGTTCCTACTTGTGCAAACAGGGATCATGTTGTGCCAATCATACATTTTAGTGGAACTACACAAGACAATACAATGAACTGTATCCCAGCCAGTGCTTTAACTCTGCTGGAAGTTCTTGATAATCTTTCGATATAATCTCAGCACTGGTAAACAAGAGTGATTTCAACCATACATTTAAAGTGCATAAAAATATATACTATTGTGTGATTCCAGTGAGTGCTTTATCATCTCTTATGGGACTACATGAATAAGCTTTTTTTCTCAGGTTGGTACGGGCCTAAGGCCTTCATCCATATTAGTTTGCTGTCATCTCTATTTGTATCGTGCTACTGTCATGAGAAACTCCTTTATCTTTGCACGTTAAAGTTTTGCAACCTATGATAAATGGCAATGCTTTGAGTGTTGAGTTGAGCTAATTGGCACTAATTAAATAAACTAATACCTCTCTTTAAGCAAGACTACTATGTTGCTAACTTTACCCATTAAGATAATGAGGGTGCTTCTATTTGTTAGTGTATGTTTCATCAACTAGTCCCACTATTATAGTAATCTCACTCTCTCGATATATGTGCCAACAGGGATGCTTGATTTTGGTGGAACTGCACAAAAACTTTGGGTGCTTCATTGCCTCGACAGCTTCCGTCCTTTCCTGTCAGTCGCTAATCTCCGCTTGCTTTCTTCCTTTGCTGTCAGTCGCTTGGCTTATCTCGGCTTCCGGTCAAAGGAAATAGTAATTAATATGCTACCTCACACAGGTTGGTACATGTCTTTATCCTGATTATTGTGCCTCTCATATGTATTGGTAATTTGGTATTGTGCTACTGTTTGCCGATTTCATAAAGGAGTAATTTGAAGCCTGAACTCGCAGGCAAATCATTACATCGGGTGATTTCAGTAGAACTGCACAAAATGATCAGATGGGCAGGTACTTATGCTGCTGCTATGTACTCCAAAGTTCACTCAGGCAAGCATCGATGTTGACAAGAAGTGGCTATATTCATTCGAGTATCAACCGGCGTCAACCAATTGTCAAACTCCAAGTATTAGGAGAGTGAACGCCAAAAATATTGCTTGGTGCATAGCCCAGAAAAACGTAGTCCAGTCTTTGGTCCCAACTTGTGCCTTTTGGTTATCGGCACATATGGTAGCGAACTATATGGTATGGAGTCTAAAGATTCCAGACAAGTTGGTTGACGCGTATATTCATCTGGCACTTAATCAATCTGCACGCCAAGGATGCTCCATTTCAGTTGAACTGCACAAAAAATTTGGGTGGTTCATTTTCTCAACCGCCTCCTTTCTCGTCTACAATGTAGAATTTTGGCGAGATACAGGACCAAGATGAGCCAGTAAACTAGTTGGATGAAAGTAGTGTCCAAGTTGCTCAAAGCTCCCTCGGCACGAGGCCACTATTTGAGGATAAACCTACAAGAAAAGTTCAGATTGTCTGTGCTGCCTCTTATGTACTCGAAAGTTTACTCGTACAAGAACTAATTTTAGCAAGAAGTACCTCCGATTGAACACCATTTACCAGTCTGTACCCTAGGTAATTAAAGTTCGTCCATGGATCATATTGGTTGTGATCTCAATCATTTGGATGCATAAACATACTGAACATGTGTATATCTGAATCTTTTTGTGAATTATGTATGAATATTGTCGTGTGATCTATCAATCATTTGGATGCATAGATATGTTGAGCTTGTGTATATATGAATCTTTTGAGTTGTTGATAGTGAATGTTGGCTATGAATATGAACGTGTCCTGTGAACCTGAGTTTGATATGAATGTTTACCTTTTCTGTTGTATTTGTGTGTGAACTTGTTAGTATGCCTACTGTGGGGTATAAAACGCAGGTCTCTTATAAAAGTAATGTTGTGTCCAATTTATGTTTTCCCTTCTAACCACATTATATATATTTATATTATTACTATTATCGTATATTTTATAGAGACTTATATATACATTATAAAAACATCCCACGTGTTATTAACTTATAAAAGTAAATGTTTAACGGAAGTTGGCAAGGAAAATCCTGGTTGTTTTTGACTCACAGGCAAGGAAAATCTTGGTGATTGCGTACAAAAGCTTGCGAAGATTTTAAGGACCAATTTAATAATAATGCGCTCATTTTTATTTTGATAAATAACTCGCTAATTTCTTAATTATATATATATAATGTGCCTCTCCGATTTATTCTTTGATATTAATTGCTCCTTCTAACATAACATTATATATATATATATATAACGATTCCACCTAATACGTGTATTTCAAGGAAGTGCAAATGGGTTGGGATTTCTTAGAAAATATAAATGGGCCTGATTGACACGAAATTATTTGTTCACCCAGCCTAGCAAATGGACTGTACATTCTAGAAAACATGGATTAAATATATGCCACATTTTTGCAGGCTGACATGTGGGCCAATAGGTCGAGGCCTACGTAGGGCGTTGTCAACTTGATCAACAAATGATTGTGTCATCCACAGCCATTGGATTTATATCCAACGGCCGGCATGCACCTTCAATCTCTCGTCTTCTTCCTCCACCATCGCCGGGACCGCCTGGTCCAGCCTCCGGCGGCTAGCGGCTCTGCTTAGCACGCATCGCTGCAAAGCGCTACCCCACCACGGGCCAGGCTATCCCTCCACCCCTCGACACCTCCTGTTATTCTCCACAGACTACATCCCCACGCCGCAACAGAACCAGTTATAACCCTTCTCCTCCTCTCAATCTGCGACTCCACCGCCGCGTTTTCCCATCTCCGAGTCGTTCTCGTCCGGGGCCTCGCCTTCGTCCACCGCCTTGTTGTGTTCCGTGCGGCATTGTCAACAAACGAGAGTCATTGGAAGAGGACTGCACGTGGAGAGCCTGACGGCTGGGACCCATGAGGTCCATGGTCGCACGCAAGGAAAGTTCCTCCTTATTAAGCTAAAAAAAATGTTTCCTCCACCTGACAGCTGGGACCCACTGGCTGTATCTTCGCATGGAAGGAAGTGCCTCCTTGTTTTGCAAAAAAAATTATTCATCCCGTTGACAGCTGGGACCCGTCAGATTTGGTGACTAACTTGTGGGCCTACTAAGCGGACGTGTACGCACGGCTTTGTCAACTTAATCAACAAATGATTCTAGTAGCTGGACCAATGGATGTTAATCCAACAGCCGTGCTCCTTCTTCAACCTCTATTCTTGCTCCTGTCTACCGGGGGCGTGCTACCTCTTTTAGCACTGCGTTGGTTTTCCCCAAAGAGGAAGGGATGATGCAGCAAAGTAGCGTAAGTATTTCCCTCAGTTTTTGAGAACCAAGGTATCAATCCAGTAGGAGGCTACGCGCGAGTCCCTCGTACCTGCACAAAACAAATAAATCCTCGCAACCAACGCAAATAGGGGTTGTCAATCCCTATAGGGCCACTTACGAGAGTGAGATCTGATAGATATGATAAGATAATAGTTTTGGTATTTTTATGATAAAGATGCAAAGTAAAGTAAAGGCAAAGTAAATAGCAAAGTAAATAAATAAGTAGTAGGAGATTGATATGATAAAGATAGACCCTGGGGCCATAGGTTTCACTAGTGGCTTCTCTCGAGAGCATAAGTATTCTATGATGGGTGAACAAATTACTATTGAGCAATTGACAGAATTGAGCATAGTTATGAGAATATCTAGGTATGATCATGTATATAGGCATCACGTCTGAGACAAGTAGACCGACTCCTGCCTGCATCTACTACTATTACTCCACTCATCGACCGCTATCCAGCATGCATCTAGAGTATTAAGTAAAAACAGAGTAACGCCTTAAGCAAGATGACATGATGTAGAGGGATAGACTCATGCAATATGAAGAAAACCCCATCTTGTTATCCTCGATGGCAACAATATAATACGTGCCTTGCTGCCCTTACTGTCACCGGGAAAGGACACCGCAAGATTGAACCCAAAGCTAAGCACTTCTCCCATTGCAAGAGTTATCAATCTAGTAGGCCAAACCAAACTGATAATTCGAAGAGACTTGCAAATATAACCAATCATACATAAAAGAATTCATAGAAGATTCAAATATTATTCATAGATAGACTTGATCATAAACCCACAATTCATCGGTCTCAACAAACACACCGTAAAAAGAAGATTACATCAAATAGATCTCCACAAGAGAGGGGGAGATCATTGTATTGAGATCCAAAAAGAGAGAAGAACCATCTAGCTACTAATTATGGACCCGTAGGTCTGAAGTAAACTACTCACACTTCATCGAAAGGGCTATGGTGTTGATGTAGAAGCCCTCCGTGATCGATGCCCCCTCTGGCGGAGCTCCGGAACAGGCCCCAAGATGGGATCTCGTGGATACAGAAAGTTGCGGCGGTGGAATTAGGGTTTTGGCTCCGTATCTGATCGTTTGGGGGTACGTGGGTATATATAGGAGGAAGAAGTACATCGATGGAGCAACAAGGGGCCCACGAGGGTGGAGGGCGCGCCTGGGAGGGGTAGGCGTGCCCCCCTACCTCGTGGCCTCCTGTTACGTGTCTTGACGTAGGGTCCAAGTCTCCTGAGTTGTATTCGATGAGAAAATCATGTTCCCGAAGGTTTCATTCCGTTTGGACTCAATTTGATATTCCTTTTCTTCGAAACCCTAAAACAGGCAAAAAACAACAATTCTGGGCTGGGCCTCCGGTTAATAGGTTAGTCCCAAAAATAATATAAAACTGGATAATAAAGCCCAATAATGTCCAAAACAGTAGATAATATAGCATGGAGCAATCAAAAATTATAGATACGTTGGAGACGTATCAGGGCGGCACCGCGGCTGTGCTGCCGCGCACCCGAACCAGTGAAGTTTCCCACTCCTCTCCATCTACAACTCCACTGCCCCGTCTTCCCCATCTCCGGGTCGTTCCAGTCTGGGTGCTCGACACGGTGTGGTCAACATGGCCAACAACCGAGAGTCATCGGAAGATGACTGTACATGAGAGGCTGACAGTGGGGACGCACCATGCGCATGGACGCATGCATGCAACGGAACGCGGCGAGGTCAACGTGGTCAAGGAACGACTTCCATCGGAAGTATACTGTACGTGGAGAGTCTCAACTGGGTCCACGGCCACAGCAAGTAAGTGCCTCCTTATTATGCGGAAAATAATGATTCCTCCAACTGACAGCAGGGACCCACTGGACGCGCCACCGTGTTTTGTGAAAAAACGTTTGCCCCCTGACTGCTGGGACCCACCTGATGGACCACCGTATTTCACGAAAAAAATGTTCCCCCGCTGTCAGCTCGGACCCACCGGAAGTGCCTCCTTATTACGCACAAAAAAATGAATACTCCCTCGGCTAGCTGGGACCCACCTTGGTGGGAGGCTGACTTGTGAGCCTACTAAGTTGACGGGGACGAAGGGCTTTGTCAACTTAGTCAATATGAATGATTCTAGCTCCAATGACTGTACGATGTCCATCCAACGGCCGTAGTGCTTCTTCAACCTCTGGTCTTCTTTCTCCAGCAGCCCAAAGCAGCGCCGGTCGTGCCGCATGCTCTTGCCTCTCGTGGCCGGCTATACTGCCACGGAGGCCTCACCGCCCCCAACTATTCCCACCACTGGCCAGGCCCTGCGGCGACGGCAGCCTCACACCGCAGCCGAACCAGTGAACCCTCGTACTCCTCTCCGCGCGGGCTTCCACTGCCGCGTCTTCCCCGGCTCTGCGTCGTCCCCTTCCTAGGCCTCGCCGTTGTCCACCGCTGTGGTGCTCTCTGCGCGGTGTGGTCAACGTGGTCAAGGAACAACTTCCATCGGAAGAGTACTGTACGTGGAGAGGCTGACAGCTGGGTCCACGGCCACGGCCCAGTTTTTTGTGATTTGCCAAGTAAGTCGCTTTGTCAGGCCTGTTGGGCTGCAAATCTTTCAAGACAAGGAGAGCTTTCATTCGGCTGGCCGAGAAAATGGCCCATCAGTAATGAGAAATGGGTTGTACATTTTTAAAACACATCAAACCGGCAATTAGTTTCAAATATATTTTTTTTCATTCAAGATTTTAAATTACATTAATTTTTATGCGTGGAGAATTTGTTGGATTTTATATTGATATACATTTATTTTTAAAATCAGTTTGAATGTGAGTCAAAATTTTGGGATTAAAAACAGTTCGGCCCGCACCGAAATATGCAAAATTTCGTATAGTTTTTTAACCGTGGCCACAATATGGGCTGTAATGCTAATAAAAAGAATATGGGCTCCAAAAAACCTGAATAATTAACAAATGGGCTGTAAATTATTAGAAATAATGGCAGATGGGTTGTATGCTGTTTTCCACAGATTTGAGGTTTTCCTAAAAAAGGTTGACGCACAAGAAGTGACTGTTGGATGGCCATCCAACGGCCGTCGTGCTTCTTCAATCTCTGCTCTTCCTGCTCCAGCCGCTCAAACAAGCGCCGACGGGACTGCCTGCTCCCTCCTCCCCGCGGCCGGCTCTGCTGCCGGGCAGGCCTCACCGCCCCATCATACTCCCATCGCTGGCCTAGCCATCCCTCTACTCACCCACACCCGTTGTTATTCTCCGGCGACGGCAGACGAACCAGTAAACCCTCGTACAGTCGTACTCCCCTCCGTGTGGGAAACAACTGCCGAATCTTCCCTGCCTCCGTGTCGTTCCCTTCCTAGGCCTCGCCGTCGTCCACCGCCCTAGTGCTCTTGGCGCGGCCTGGTCAACGTGGTCAACGACCGACATGCATCTGAAGTGGACTGTACGTGGAGAGGCCGACAGCTTGGTCCACGGCCGCACGCAAGGAAATGCCTCCTTATTACGCGCAAAATAATGATTCCTCCACCTGACATCAGGGACCCACCAAAAGGGCCTCTGTATTTCGCGAAAAAAACGTTACCGCCGCTAACAGCTCGGACCCACCAGCTATATCTTCGCACGCAAGGAAGTGCCTCCTTATTACGCACAAAAAAATGAATACTCCCCGTGTTAGCTGGGACCCAGTATAGTGGCAGGCTGACTTGTGGGCCTACTAAGTTGACGGGGATGGAGGGCTTTGTCAACTTAGTCAATATGCACGATTGTAGCTCCAGTGACCGTACGATGTCCATCCAACGGCCGTAGTGCTTCTTCAACCTCTGGTCTTCTTGCCCCAGCCGCCCAAACCAGCACCGGTCGTGCCTCGTGCTCCTGCCTCCTGTGGCCGGCTACGATGCGGCGGAGGCCTCACCGCCCCCTACTACTCCCACCGCTGGCCAGGCCATCCCTCTACTCACCCACACCCCCTGTTATTCCGCGGCGATGGCAGCCTCACACCGCAGCGAACTGGTGAACCCTCGTACTCCTCTACGCATGGGCATCCACTGCCGCGTCTTCCCCGGCTCCGCGTCATCCCCTTCCTAGGCCTCGCCGTCGTCCACCGCCCTGGTGCTCTCGGCGCGTCGTGGTCAAGGAACGGCTTCCATCGGACGTGGACTGTACGTGGAGAGGCTGACAGCTGGGTCCATGGCCGCAGCAAGGAAGTGCCTCCTTATTACGTGCAAAATAGTTATTCCTCCAGCTGACAACGGGGACCCACCGGACGGGCCACCGTATTTCGTGAAAAAACGTTTGCCCCTGACTGCTGGGACCCACCAGCTACATCTTCGCACGCAAGGAAGTGCGTCCGGGCAAAAAAACGATTCGCCCCCCTGACTGCTGGGACCCACCAGCTACATCTTCGTAGGCAAGGAAGTGCCTGACAGTCAGGACCCACCTGGTCGAAGCATACGTAGCGTTGTCATTCTGGTCACAAACGTGTACGTACATATATACTGGTGGATGTAGAGGCGCGCATGTGTCATAGTAGAGGCGCGTATGTGTCGTAGTAGAGGCACGCACGTAGCATGTACACGTACGTACAGCAGTTAGGGTGCAAGAAAGAAAATACGGCCACGTATGTGTATATACGGGCGGGGTCTCGAACGCCTACTCGCGCATACGTACGGCCAGGGCTCGTGTACATGGCTGGGTCGAAACGGAGAAACAGCGTCGTCATCGTGTTCATGGGGAGACAACGGAATGCGTCGTGTTCATGGGGAGGCAAGGGAATGTGTCGTGTTCATGGGGAGGCAACGGAATGTGTCGTGTTCATCGGGAGGCAACGGAACGCGTGGGAGCCAACCGGCTGGGTCGGAACGAAATGCGTGGTCGTGTTCATCGGGAGGGCTTGGACGGAACAGCGGATGGAACCGAGGCCTGGCGTATCGCACAATGGAGGAAACAGACCTCCTACATTCGGAACGGGGTCCTGTTGATCGAGAGGGGTGTGGCGTACCGCAAAACGGACGTAACGGACCTCCTACGATCGAAACGGGGGTCCTGTTGATCGGGAGGGGTGTGGCGTACCGCAAAACGGACGTAACGGACCTCCTACGGTCAAAACGGGGGTCCTGTTCATCGGGAGGGGTGTGGCGTACCGCAAAACGGATGAAACGGACCTCCTACGGTCAAAACGGGGGTCCTGTTCATCGGGAGGGGTGTGGCGTACCGCAAAACGAGACTCCACGGGATACTGTTCATCTCCATCGTCGACCTCCTCCAGCCTCCACGGGCTACCGTCGATCTCCTCCAGCCTCCACGGGCTCCTATTCATCCAGCCTCCACCGCGCGCTACTCCATCGGCTACTGTTGAACCACCCCTCCATGGGCACCCCTCCACCGTCTACTGTTCATCCAGCCCTCCACCACACCACGGGGTCCTGTTCATCCAAAGGCAACGCCACCGCTCACTGTTCATCCAAACCCCCCGCAACGCTCACTGTTCATCCCAGAGGCAGCATCGATCGGCTTCAGTTAGCAGCAGTAGTGAAGGAATCGCTTGATCGGGTTCAGTTAAGAACCATCGATCGATCGCTCGGGTTCAGTAACGCGTAGCTTGCAGTGCAATCGCTCGGGTTCAGTTAGAGCCCAACGCCTCGCTCGGGTTCAGTTAGAGCCAACGCCTCGCACACACGCGCGTACGTGTATGAGAGAAATGTGCATTGCTCGGCCCCCGACCTCCCACCGTAACCGGGAACTCCCCGAAATTTTCCTCGCCCTCGCTTCTACCACGGTTTTTTCTGTCATGGATGGCCCAAAAAATGTCATGCAACTGCGTCTTCGGCCCGCCTAGGACGAAAAGCCCATTTTCTGTCATGATTTTTTGTCATAGAAGTAGGAGCCCACCACATCTATGATGATACCGAGTTTTGTCACAATTATCATCATAGAAGTGTCATATGTATGACAGAAATTTTTTTCGTCCGGCCCAAAATGTCACGGATGTGTCTTTTTTTGTAGTGTATTGACTTGCAAGATAGGATCAAGAACTCACATATATTCATGAAAATATAATAGGTTCAGATCTAAAATCATGACACTCGGGCCCTAGTGACAAGCATTAAGCATAGCAAAGTCATAGCAACATCACTCTCAGAACATAATGGATACTAGGGATCAAACCCTAACAAAACTAACTCGATTACATGATAAATCTCATCCAATCCATCACCGTCCAGCAAGCCTACGATGGAATTACTCATGCACGACGGTGAGCATCATGAAATTGGTGATGGAGGAAGGTTGATGATGACAACGGTGATGGATTCCCCTCTCCGGAGCCTCGAACAGACTCCAGATCAGCCCTCCCGAGAGAGATTAGGGCTTGGCGGCGGCTCTGTATCGTAAAACGCGATAATCCTTCTCTCTGATTTTTTCTCCCCGAACATGAATATATAGAGTTGGAGTTGAGGTCGGTGGAGCCTCAGGGGGCCCACGAGATAGGGGAGGCGTGCCCCAGGGAGTGGGTGTGCCCTCCACCCTCGTGGACAGGGTGTGGGCCCCTTGGTGTTGATTCTTTCGCCAGTATTTTTATAAATTCCAAAAATATTCTCCGTGAAGTTTCAGGTCATTCCGAGAACTTTTATTTATGCACAAAAATAATACCATGGCAATTCTGCTGAAAACAATGTCAGTCCGGGTTAGTTCCATTCAAATCATGCAATTTAGAGTCCAAAACAAGGGCAGAAGTGTTTGGAAAAGTAGATACGATGGAGACATATCAACTCTCAACAAAAGATAGAAATTTTCGTAGCAACATGTGTTGTATCTACTAGTCATAAATAATCTCTACTCCTATGAAAGACCCAGTTGGTGATGATAGTGTGTCTGCCATCCGTCATTTCTGACCATCATGTCTGCATGTAACGCATGTGACACAAGCTGTCATATTATTTGTGAAATGGCCCCTACCACTCTGCTCTACATTTGCAGAAAACCCCTTAGTCTCTCCAGACATCCCCGTCCCTCCCCCATCTCATCCGAATAGATATGAGGAATAAATTTTGGGCGAAACCTAATATACTTTTAGTGATATATATACCAAAAAGCAAAGTGATTTTATTTCAAGCTCACGACACATGCATTAGTTTATTTTGGATACGTTGCAACGCAAGGGCACTTTGCAAGTGAATTTTAGAAGGCACATTGGTGTGCATGAACTTACTCTTTCACTTATTTGCTTTGTGCATTCATGCATGTGGTTATTCGCCTAGCCTCTCGTATATATGAGTCTCGTATATCCACACCAGTGGCATGTTTCGCCAGAAGAAGCTCGTCACCGGTGTTGAATGTGGTTGTCGACACCATCTTGAGACGGCGGATCACCTCATCTTTGGGTACTCTATCGCCCGTTTAAGAGGGGGGGTCGGTGTCAAAACCAGCGGATCTCGGGTAGGGGGTCCCGAACTGTGCGTCTAGGCTGGATGGTAACAGGAGGCAAGGGACACGAAGTTTTACCCAGGTTCGGGCCCTCTTGATGGAGGTAAAACCCTACGTCCTGCTTGATTAATATTGATGAAATGGGTAGTACAAGAGTAGGTCTACCACGAGATCGGAGAGGCTAAACCCTAGAAGCTAGCCTATGGTATGATTGTTGTTCTGTATGTTGTCCTACAGACTAAAACCCTCCGGTTTATATAGACACCGGAGAGGGTTAGGGTTACATAGAGTCGGTTACAATGGTAGGATATCTACATATCCGTATCGCCAAGTTTGCCTTCCACGCCAAGGAAAGTCCCTTCTGGACACGGGACGAAGTCTTCAATCTTGTATCTTCATAGTCTAGGAGGCGCGCGACCCTAAGTGGGTCGCAGCCCCCGAGTTCCGGTCCGGACCCCCAACGCGGCTCACGTCTTGGAAAGAGACGGGCCTGTCGTGGGGCAGCAAAGAAGAGGTGACTGGACTGCAAACATGCATCCAAACCCTGGTGAGCAAGCAGCTCAAGCTTGTCAATGTAGTCCAGGTTATGCTCATCCGCTGGATCCTCCCGTGTCAACAACGGGCCTTCAATCTGTGGGAGTTCAACCCGGCGCAGCACCGAACTCGAAGAAGGCTCTTCGACACGATGTACGAATATGCCTGGAAGGTGCTTCTCAAGGGTGCCGAGGCTCCCGCATCAGCTACCGAGGATCGCGGATTCAGCGTGCAGCGTCATGCTAGCGCGGTAAGTTGTTTGTACCTTTTACAGGGTATTAGTTTTTCATAGTTTAACTCTATGCGGGATCTAAGCTCCCTTACCTTTGACAGGATTGGCAGGCGAAGTCCGGACAGATCGACTGTCCGGCTCCTTTGCCGAAGACCCAGCCGATGCCCGCTTGGCGAAGCTGCTGGTTCCGGCACCCTATGTGGTGCCGGAGAAGAAGGCCACGAAGAAGGCCACGGGGACTCAAAAAAGTGCCCAGCGCCAGGAGGTGTCGGGTTCATCATCCGACGGCTCCAAGGCGCATTCCTCCTGTGAAGACGAGGAGGAGGAAGAAGAGACCTCTCCCCCTCCAGTAGGGGGAGAGAAGAAAAGGAAGGCCGCCCTCACTGGGGAGGCCGAAGGGTCCAAGAAGGGGAAAACCCTTCCTCCGGACTACTCCACCGACGCCGACGACGGCGGAGAGGAGTGGCCGCTCAGGGCCAAGCCCCTGGCGAAATCGTAAGTATCCGGATACCAGAGTAATTCATAGTATTCCTTTATTGCACAGCTTTCCCTTATGTCGAATATGATTATGCAGCCCACCCAAAGACTAGCTCGATGCGTCGTCAAGCGGTTCACTGGACTCATCGGATGTGAATTTGCTTCCGACAGCTACCTCCCCCCGCCCTACGAATGACCCCGAAGTGTTGTCCCAACAGGTTCCAAGCCAGGAGGAGGTGGTCCTGGAGGCACCGCAAGGCGACCTCCCGGACTCCAGGAGTAAAGGGGATAAAACCCCCCAGGGCTCCAAGTCCGGCTCTAGGCCAGACACCGCTCCGGAACCTTCAAAGGTTCCAGAGTCCGGCGGGCGACCTCCTTCCAAGAGGAGCAAGCCCACCGTGCCGGTGACCCCCGTCCAACCGGAGGCGCCAGACAATCTGTTGGAGGTGCTCAAAGGCGCCTCCATCGACGAGGAGCACCGCACCATTATGAGTGCGGTGGTCCAGAAGGTTCAGTCCACCAAGAGCGGACTGACTGAAGCTTGTGCTAGCCTTTTAACAGGCTTTGAGGTAAGTAAAGAAGGTGTAAATAATATTACCGCATAGACAGTAGCCCCTGATGCTCTGTTTGGCGTTCGGGAAGAAAAGCCGAATAGAGGATCAAATAAAATTCACAGGAGTCTAACAAAAAGGAGTCAATATGCGTATGCAGGCTTCTCTGCTGGCGTCCGCCATGCTGACTGCGGAAGTGGACACGCTAAAGCAGAACCTCGAGCAGTCCGAGCAAGAGCTCGGGCATGCCAAGAAGCAGCTCGAGGACAAGGAAGGTAAGAAATACCTTGTTTAAATATATATAAAAAAGGTGCAATTGCAAAAAATGACAGGATTATCGTGGCTATTGTAGGGACCACGTCTGAGGTGGCGACCCTTAAGCAAGCGCTGCTCGAGGCCGAGAAGAGGGCGGCCACGGAGCGCACCGAGCGGGAGAAGTATGAGGCCCAGGTTGGCAAGGTGCGGCAAGAGCTCCAGGCTCTCATAAAAAAACATGAGAGTTTGGAGCTTGACTCAAAGACGCGAGCGTCCGAGCTCGCGGTGGCTATTGAAAATGCCAAGTCTGCCAAGGCCGAATCCCAGAAGACCCTCCAGGAGTTGGATGCGGTGAAAAAGATAGCAGCGGGTAAGGCATTCTTTATGCAAAGCAAACACATAAACGTGAGTTACTTGTTACTTACCCGAATCCGGAGCTCTCCAGGAGCATTCGCAGATCTTCCCCGTAGCGTGTCCGATGCTGCCGCATTCTATCGAGCCGAGGAGGGCAGCTCGACAGAGAAGGTGTTCTGGTCTCAGTATGCTGAGGCCGGACACCCCGTGCCCCTGAGCGACCAGCTGAAGCAACTGGTCGAGCTCCACAAGGCGGCCGAACAGGCCATGAAGGGCCTCATAGTTCGGCTGTGGCCTGGAGAGGTTCTGCCCGGGAGCTATTTCGGGCTGGTGCGGCGGGTGGTGGGGGCCTGTCCAAGGCTCGAAGTCATCAAGCACTCCGTCTGCATTGAAGGTGCCCGTAGGGCCCTTGCCCATGCTAAGGTGCACTGGGGCAAGCTGGATGCTGAGAAGCTTGTGAAGGACGGGCCACCGCCGGGGAAAGAGCATCGCAAGCCCGAGAATTATTATAAGGATGTTCTGAAGGGTGCCCGCCTTATGGCGGATGAATGTTCCAGGGATGTAATTTTTGAGTAAAACTCGCTCGTTTTGTCCCGTGCGCTGAAAACTTGTTCATATGCGCTAAGCAATGCTGTTGGAATTTAAAATATTACCTTCTATGCGGCTGTTTATCAATTCTGAGAGTTGGCGAGTCGTCGGCTTCTGCCCCCGTGCCGCTAGTGCTGGGGTGTTCGGGGATAAACCTGAGCGCTCTTTTCCCCATGTTTGGGTCCTTCGAGGGAGGCGCTCAGCACAACGAACAAGGCAATCGGACTATAATGCGCGAACACTCTCACTTAGCCATAGAATTCTATAATTTTAAATTTCGGCGAAGCCCCTGGTATTCGGAAGACCGAGTTCGGGGCGCTATCCATGCCTTGGCCGGACAGAGCTGAATCCTCGCTCTAAGCGGCATAAGTCTTTAGGGACTCGAAAAACCTCTCGAACAGCGACCAGCTCTCGCTTCATCATGACAGTCAGTTTTAGCTTTGTCTACTGAGGTGCTCGACCCAGCTCAACTGGGGCACAATCGCAGTAGTTCTCCTAGTGCTACCTTAGCCGACACAGCGGAATGTAAGGCACCAAAACATAGGAGCCGGGCAAACCCAACTATTGACCCAAGACATGATTCGGAGCCGATGCATATAATGCTATAAGTTCGGGGTGCCGCACTTGTTAAAGTGTTCGGACTTCTCACACCATATTGAGGGGTACTAAAGCCCCTGGCGTATTTTGGCCGTACCAAAGTGTATGGGTGCAACATGTCATTAAGGAACATATATTTGTAAAAAAAAGAGTAATGCAAAAATAGACAAAAGCTATGCATTGTTTATTAAAAAGGGCTGCGATCAAAGCAGAACGATACAAATAATGCGATAAGAAAAAGGTTGGACTATTTAACATGTCCGTTCCAGGGGCAGGCTGCGGAATGGTATGCGAAACAGGTATACTGCTCGTGATAGAGACCACCTGGGAGTTCCGTAATGTGGCATGGCTTGTCTGCTTCCCTGGTTCTTGCATCATTTGTGTGGCAATTGAACTGCCGAACAGGCCTTCCGAAGGATGGAGTCCTAAAAGTAAGAGAAAATTAAAAAATCGGCAGCCCCTGGTGCGGTTTAAGCCATGTTTCGGGCGTGCCGTGATGGTGCCCCTCCCCCTGTACCCATGGTATTTCTAGAGCATAGTTATGTACGCGAAGCACTGGTGTCGCATTTTTGTGAGGGCTGGGGTTGGGGCCGCATTGCTACGCCTGCTCGGAATGTGCCAGGCGGTCTTGTTGTAGGTTACTCTAGGCGCGCTTGACGGTGTCCGGACGTTTAATGGCCGGACCGGAGAACTGCCTGGAGAGGCTGCTTTGTACTTCCGCTGCAAGGGTCGCCGTGTGCTCCTCCGTTCGGAGGGAGCGTTCGGTGTTTCCATTGACCGTAATTACTCCTCGAGGGCCTGGCATCTTGAGCTTAAGGTATGCGTAGTGCGGTACCGCATTGAACTTGGCGAATGCGGTTGGCCCGAGCAGTGCGTGCTAGCCACTGCGGAATGGGACTATATTGAAGATTAACTCCTCGCTTCGGAAATTATCCGGAGATCTGAAGACCACTTCAAGTGTGACTGAGCCTGTACAGTTGGCCTCTACACCTGGTATTACGCCTTTAAAGGTCGTTTTGGTGGGCTTAATCCTCGAGGGATCTATGCCCATTTTCCGCACTGTATCCTGGTAAAGCAGGTTCAGGCTGCTGCCGCCGTCCATAAGGACTCTAGTGAGATGAAATCCGTCAATAATTGGGTCTAGAACCAATGCGGCGAATCCGCCATGACGGGTGCTAGTGGGATGGTCCCTTCGATCAAAGGTGATCGGGCAGGAGGACCATGGGTTGAACTTTGGGGCGACTGGCTCTACCACGTATACGTCCCTTGACGCGCGCTTCCGCTCCCTCTTGGGGATGTGGGTTGCGTATATCATGTTCACCGTCCGCACTTGTGGGGGAAAACCCTTCTGTCCACTGTTGTTCGGCGGCCGGGGCTCTTCGTCGTCATCGCTATGCAGCCCCTTGTATTTATTTTCGGCATTTAACTTGCCTGCCTTCTTGAACACCCAACAATCCCTGTTGGTGTGATTGGCCGGCTTTTTGGGGGTGCCATGTATCTGGCACAAGCGGTCGAGTATTCGGTCCAAACTGGACGGGCCCCTAGGATTTCTTTTGAATGACTTTTTTTGCTGACCGGATTTATACCCTCTGAATCCGGCATTAACTGCCGTATCCTCAGCATTGTCGTTGTTAATGCGGCGCTTCTGCTTGTTGCGACGCGACCTGCCACTACTGTCCCTCGTATCTGAATTACCAAGGTTCTTGGTCATATTGTTGCTATGAGCAAGCCAACTGTCTTGTCCCGCGCAAAAGCGGGTCATGAGTGTCGTGAGTGCTGCCATAGATTTCGGCTTTTCCTGTCCAAGGTGCCGGGCAAGCCACTCGTCACGGATATTGTGCTTGAAGGCTGCTAGGGCCTCTGCGTCCGGACAGTCGACTATTTGATTTTTCTTTGTTAGGAACCGTGTCCAGAATTGCCTGGCTGATTCCTTTGGCTGCTGAATTACGTGGCTTAGGTCATTGGCATCTGGTGGTCGCACATAAGTTCTCTGGAAATTGTCGAGGAATGCGGCTTCTAGGTCCTCCCAACAACTGATTGATCCTGCTGGCAAGCTGTTAAGCCAATGCCGAGCTGATCCTTTAAGCTTGAGTGGGAGGTATTTGATGGCGTGGAGATCATCGCCGTGGGCCATGGGGATATGAAGGAGATAATCCTCGATCCATACTGCAGGATCTGTTGTGCCATCATATGATTCGATGTTTACGGGTTTGAAACCCTCGGGGATTTGATGATCCATTACTTCGTATGTGAAGCATAGTGGATGTGTGGCGCCTCTGTACTGGGCTATATCACGACGTAGCTCCAATGAGCTTTGTCTACTGTGTTCGGCCCTACCGGATTTGTGTACGGCGTGACAGTTATCGTCTCGAGTCGTGGGGCGCCCGCGCGATCCGTAGATCGATCTTGTTTGCCTTGCCTTGTCCTCCAACATATCTCGCAGGTCTGGCGCATTTTCCCATGCCTTGGTACGAGGTGCGGCTTGAGTGGAGGGCCGAGAGGCCTCTCTGTCGCGGCCACGAGGTGGCCGGTCGACCGTATCAAGTGCTGGTGATGTAGGTTTAAGTGCTTCCTCCTCTAATCAGGGTAGCAACCTGCGCTTTGGGTAGCTCTTGGAGGGGCGTTCGAGTTTATGCTCTTCGGCCGCAAGGACTTTAGTCCATCTGTCGGCTAGCAAATCTTGATCAGCTCTAAGTTGTTGCTGTTTTTTCTTGAGGCTTCTTGCCGTGGCCATAAGCCTGCGTTGAAAACGCTCTTGCTCGACGGGATCCTCTAGCACGACGAATTCGTCATCGTCGAGGCTTGCCTCGTCTTCAGAGGGAGGCATATAATTATCGTCCTCGACCTCTCTGTCTGACACTCTCTCGTGAGGGCTGGCTTCTCCGTCCTCCTGTGCTGAATCTTGCTGGAGGGGGTTTTCTTCGGCACTCTCCGGAGTATTATTATCTCCCGTGCTGGAATCACCGTATTTGCTTTGGCGGGATTTTGAGCGGCGCCGCTAACACCGGCGCTTAGGCAGTTTCTTGGAGGGGTCATCCTCCGCTGTTCCATCACCATCTCCTTCTTTTGGGGTGTCCACCATGTATATGTCATACGACGAGGTGGCTTTCCAGGTCCCAATAGGCGCTGGTTCTTCATCGTCTCCTGCATCGGTGTCCATACCGTCGATGTCTTCGGAGTTGAAGTCGAGCATGTCGGTTAAATCGTCGACAGTGGCTACAAAGTGGGTGGTGGGTGGGCTTTGAATTTCTTCATCGTCCGTATCCCACCCTTGATGACCGTAGTCCGGCCAGGGCTCTCCTGATAAAGAGAGAGACTGTAGTGTCTTCAGAACATCGCCGAAAGGAGAGTGCTGAAAGATGTCCGCGGCAGTAAACTCCATGATCGGCGCCCAATCGGATTCGATCGGCAGGGGCGCAGAGGGTTCGGAGTCCGGAGAGGAATCCGGCTCCTTGGAGTCACGAGTCTCACGGAGTGCGGAGATGGTGTTCGGCTCGATCGCCGTTGGGATCGCAGCCCCCGAGGCGGCATCTAACCACCCATCCTCGATCGGCGCAGTTGGCTCCGAATTAAGGGTCGAAGCCGATGCGGGTACGGCCTCCAGGGCACTGTTTGGCGGCAGAGCTAGATCATGCTCGTCGTGACAGTGCGGCGCGCTCGACAATGGCTCAAATACGTCGAAGATCAAGTCCCCGCGGATGTCAGCCGTGTAGTATAAACTTCCAAATCTGACCTGACGGCCAGGGGCATAGCATTCGATCTGCTCTAGATGGCCAAGTGAATAGGCCCGCAGTGCGAAGCCGCCGAAGACGAAGATCTATCCGGGAGGAAGGTCTCACCCTGGACTGCATCGCTATTGATGATCGTAGGAGCCATCAAGCCTAACGGCAACGACACAGAGGAACTCTCAATAAAAGCACCAATGTCAGTGTCAAAACCGGCGGATCTCGGGTAGGGGGTCCCGAACTGTGCGTCTAGGCTGGATGGTAACAAGAGGCAAGTGACACGAAGTTTTACCCAGGTTTGGGCCCTCTTCATGGAGGTAAAACCCTACGTCCTACTTGATTAATATTGATGATATGGGTAGTACAAGAGTAGATCTACCACGAGATCGGAGAGGCTAAACCCTAGAAGCTAGCCTATGGTATGATTGTTGTTCTATATGTTGTCCTATAGACTAAAACCCTCCGGTTTATATAGACACCGGAGAGGGTTAGGGTTACATAGAGTCGGTTACAATGGTAGGAGATCTACATATCCGTATCGCCAAGCTTGCCTTCCACGCTAAGGAAAGTCCCTTCCGGACACGGGACGAAGTCTTCAATCTTGTATCTTCATAGTCCAGGAGTCCGGCTGAAGGTATAGTCCGGCCGTCCGGACACCCCCTAATCCAGGACTCCCTCACCCACTTTATTTCTTATTTGAACCAAGTACTCCCTCCATCCGGAATTACTTGTCATCAAAATGGATGTGTCTAGAACTCAAATGCATCTAGATACATCCATTTCAATGACAAGTATTTTCGGACGGATGGAGTACAAGATTCGACTCCATGAAGTAGCTTTACCTCTAACAATAGAAGAAAAAAATATGTGACATTGGACCATCCGATCAAGAGGGGCTGAGAGGTAGAAAATGGTGCACATGCGCAACATAGCGAGCTGGGGAAGTAGAGCTAAGGCGGTTTCGAACGAAGATATACCTGAAGGTCGTCGGGATGTGGATAGGTGGGCGGCGGGAGGCCGGATCCGCCCACAGGCAATGACGAAGGGATCGGAGGACCTCCCGCGCCGGCGCTCGGCCAGAGATAATGGTGCAGCTGGCAGTGGGTCTCCTCCCTCGCTGTCGACGACGACCTAAACGCTGCCCCTCCTCCCCTTCACCGGCGGAGGGGGATACGTCCGGATCTGTAACCAGCGGTGAGGATAGAAAGCCAGTGTTTTTTGAAGGGAGAAAGATAGTGTTACTACCCCTATCTTGTTTAGATCTGGAGAGGATGAGAGTGTATGAATAGAGCAACCCTAGCAAGCAAGCGCGGAGGCTCCAGCCTATATATACGTAGTGGGGTAGTTTTCCTTTTTCACTCCATCAAAACAATCGTTTAAAATTGTGTACTACTACATGCCAGGTTGCGGTTTTTTTAGTTGTTGATTGTTTTTTGAGATAGCTACCCGCTTGTTCCAAGTGGTGTTACGGTGTGCCAGGTCGCACTTTGTATTGTTCAAGTCTGGTACTACAAGTCCCTCCATTAAATGAACAACCACCCCCTCGTAAAAATTGTGAACAAGCCCACGGCTAAAATTAGCGGAAACGTGGGTTGCCCCAACATGCATTATTATTTATATTTCTACTCTCTCCGTTCCTAAATATAAGTCTTTTTTATTAGCCACACCTAAGACAAGAATTTTTTTATTAGCAGTGAACCCCACATGTCATAGACACAAAAATTGTGGCAAGATTCCCTTAGGCAAGCCAAAGTGTGTCTAACAATTTGAGCAACTCAGGTTAGGCAAGTGTGGCAAGTGTGGGAAACATAATGTGGCAACATAAGACAAACATAGTCACAATCCAAATACCTATGGTATGATTGTTGTTCTGTATGTTGTCCTACGGACTAAAACCCTCTGGTTTATATAGACACCGGAGAGGGTTAGGATTACATAGAGTCGGTTACAATGGTAGGAGATCTACATATCCGTATCGTCAAGCTTGCCTTCCACGCCAAGGAAAGTCCCTTCCGGACACGGGATGAAGTCTTCAATCTTGTATCTTCATAGTCCAGGAGTCCGGCTGAAGGTATAGTCCGGCCGTCCGGACACCCCCTAATCCAGGACTCCCTCAGGGGGCCTTGCTGCGATGGTTAGGGACATCCCTGCTTTTATTATGTCATCGTCGGTTCATGTCCATGATGTTGCTGCCCTTAGAAACCTATGAACGATGTCGTCAGCTAGGCAGTGGCATTGTTGATCTGCATGGAGAAGCTTTGCCAAGATGACATGACTCTGTGGTAATCATGCCTGCACCATGTCGTTTGCCCAACACAAATGCTTGGCCCGCATGCTTATCTCCTGCCAACAAGGACCTCCTATTCAATCATCTTTTTTCTGAGGGAAAGCCATCCAGCTAACTTTATTGTTTGGTAACAACAAATACATCATTCAACAAGAAGAGCAAAAGAAAGCTAGGGTGTTCATCGACTCAGCAAACATAATTTACAGGATTTTAAGGATACCTAGCTATCTCATGCGCCACCATACTAGCTTCCCTTGGACAGAAAAACAAAACCGACCTCATCAAAACCGTAAGAAATTAATGCACATTATGAAATATTGAGGAGCTAGTTGTTGAAGAGGAACCACCATCTAGTAGAGCTTCAGTAACTTGGATACGGTCAGATTGTAATACAATTTTATGGTGTCCCGTCTGTTGAGCCAGTAGAAGACAATCTTTATCAGCATCATTTTATGTGTTGGGTTTGGTTGCCACCTTCTACCACTGTCCGCAAACACGTCCGAACGTATCCTAAGAGCAACTCCAACAGGGTAACCCATTTCGTCCGCTGGCGTCCGTTTGGGTCGGCGCGGACACAAAAGGCAGCCCAATGCGCCGACCCAAACGGACACGCATTCTCCTGGCGTCCGCTTGACTATCCATTCCCGGTCCATTTTTTAGCCGGATTTGCATCGGCGCGGACACGAGACGTATGCGCGCGCCTACTCCTCCCCCCGGGCCCGCCGGTCGGT
>NC_057803.1:90564066-90652542 GCF_018294505.1 Triticum aestivum | reverse complement strand
TTGTAATACAATTTTATGGTGTCCCGTCTGTTGAGCCAGTAGAAGACAATCTTTATCAGCATCATTTTATGTGTTGGGTTTGGTTGCCACCTTCTACCACTGTCCGCAAACACGTCCGAACGTATCCTAAGAGCAACTCCAACAGGGTAACCCATTTCGTCCGCTGGCGTCCGCTTGACTATCCATTCCCGGTCCATTTTTTAGCCGGATTTGCATCGGCGCGGACACGAGACGTATGCGCGCGCCTACTCCTCCCCCCGGGCCCGCCGGTCGGTGGCAGCCACAACCATTTCCCCTCATTTTACCCGAAACCCTCCCGCCTGCGCGCGCTCCCGCCCCATACCCTCCATGGACAATGACCTCGACCTCGACGCTGCCGCCGGCCTCGCCTCCCTTGCCTCGTCTGGCATGATGACCACCCCCTCCGGTAAAGCCAAGCCTTGTGCCCCGCGCAAGACCGCCGCCACGCCCAAGCCAAAGAAGGCGCTGATGCCCAAACAACGGGCAAGGGAGTCGGCCAAGAGGAAGGGCCAGAGGCTGCCGCGGACGTGAGGGATGAAGCCGTCGCAGCTGCCACCGCCGCGCAACAGGAGGTGCTACCTCTTGAGCATGCGTTGGTTTTCCCTTGAAGAGGAAAGGATGGTGCAACAAAGTAGCGTAAGTATTTCCCTCAGTTTTTGAGAACCAGGGTATCAATCCAGTAGGAGATAACATGCAAATCACCTAGTACCTGCACAAACAATCAAGAACCTCGCAACCAATGCGATAAAGGGGTTGTCAATCCCTTCACGGTCACTTACGAAAGTGAGATATGATAGAGATAGTAATATAAATATTTTTGGTATTTTTGTTATATAGATGGGAAAGTAAAGATTGAAAAATAGTAAACGAAATGCAATAATAAAAGAGATGCAATATGATAAGTAAGAGACCCGGGGGCCATATGTTTCACTAGTGGCTTCTCTCATGATAGCATGTATTACGGTGGGTGAACAAATTACTGCCGAGCAATTGATAGAAGAGTGCATAGTTATGATAATATCTAGGCAATGATTATGAAATATAGGCATCACGTCTGTGTTAAGTAGACCGAAACGATTCTGCATCTACTACTATTACTCCACACATCGACCGCTATCCAGCATGCATCTAGAGTATTAAGTTCATAAGAACAGAGTAATGCTTTAGGCAAGATGACATGATGTAGAGGGATAAACTCAAGCAATATGATATAAACCCCGTCTTTTTATCCTCGATGGCAACAATACAATACGTGCCTTGCTGCCCCTACTGTCACTGCGAAAGGACATCGCAAGATTGAACCCAAAGCTAAGCACTTCTCCCATTGCAAGAAAGATCAATCTAGTAGGCCAAACTAAACCGATAATTCGAAGAGACTTGCAAAGATATCAAATCATGCATATAAGAATTCAGAGAAGAACCAAATATTGTTCATAGATAAACTTGATCATAAATCCACAATTCATCGGATCTCGGCAAACACACCGCAAAAAGTATTACATCGAATAGATCTCCAAGAACACCGAGGAGAACTTTGTATTGAAGATCAAAGAGAGAGAAGAAGCCATCTAGCTAATAACTATGGACCCGAAGTCTATGGTAAACTACTCACACATCATCGGGGAGGCTATGGTGTTAATGTAGAAGCCCTCCGTGATCGAATCCGCCTCCGATATATCGCTGGAAAAGGCCCTAGATGGGATCTCACGAGTACAGAAGGTTGCGGAAGTGGAAAAGTGGTTTCGTGGCTCCCCCTGATGTTTTTAAGGTATAATAGTATATATAGGCGAAAGAAGTACATCGGTGGAGCTCCATGGGGCCCACGAGGGTGGGGGGTGCGCCCCCTGCCTCATGGAAGCTTCATGGAGTTCCAAACGTCCACTTCAAGTCTCCTGGTTTGCGTTTTCTCCAAGAAAGATCCTCACGAAGGTTTCGTTCCGTTTGGATTCCGTTTGATATTCCTTTTCTGCGAAACACTAAAATAGGGAAAAAGTAGAAACTGGCACTGGGCCTCCGGTTAATAGGTTAGTCCCAAAAATAATATAAAAGTGCATATTAAAGCCCATTAAACATCCAAAATAGATAATATAATAGCATGGAACAATCAAAAATTATAGATACGTTGAAGATGTATCAGGAGGTCACCAACGCCCGCGTCGGGGCAGCAACGAGGGAGGCGCTCTATATGCTAGGGTTAAACCCTAATCAGCACGGCCTCGTCAACGCCGCCGTGGCTGCCGCGGCCAGCACCGGCTCATCCGCGTTTCCTCGGATGGTGCTGCCCGACTCGCCCCGCGCGTCGGCTTGCACCCCGATGCCCGGCTTCCACGTGTACCCGCAGGCCTCCGTCCTCTCTGGGGAGTGCTCGCCCGACGTGAGCATGGTGGTGCCTTCCACGCCCGTGTCCGCGCCCATCGACCTCAACGCCACACCGGTGGCTGGTGGCTCGTCATCTGGAGGCGCAAGGAAACGCGCGCGGCAGATGCGGACCGGCGTGCTACCGGATGCCTGCAACCTGTTTGACAGAATGTCGGCCGCCAGCGACAAGGACTACATGCAGAACCTCATATTCGAGGGTGGTGCGCCGGCCGCTAGCTACGATCCCGACGAGACACAAAGCTAGGATGACCGCAGGGCGTTCACGCCGGCCGCTGGCTATGGTCCCGATCAGGCGGCCTTCATGCGTGATCAGGTCGACATGGACTTGGACGGCTTCCCACATGACCACGAGTTTCCGGACGACTACGGGCAAGAGGAAGAGGGCGAGTGCGACATCAAAGTGGAGCCTTTGTTCGAGGACAAGCTCGCCAACCAAGCCGCCAGGCCGAAGCCGAAGCGCAAGAGCAAGCGGACGAAGGCATACACGGCGGCCGAGGACAAGCTTCTTTGCGAGTGTTGGTGAGACATTGGACAAGACCCCAAGACCAACGCCGAACAAAAGCATTCAACTTTATGGATTCGTGTCCACCGGGAGTTTCATGAGCGCAAGAAGTTTCCACCTTACCAAATTGTGAGCACGCGTGGGTGGGTGTCCATTTCAAAGCGATGGAGGGTGATCCAACAAGAGTGCAACAAGTTTTATGCCACTTTTGAGAGTGTCAAGGCCCTCCCCTTGAGTGGCATCGGCATGTAAAACATGGTATGCTAGCAAGCCGCCCTCTTTTGTGTCATCAAGTTCATGCTTGCATGTTCATTTGCATACAATTTGTCAATATGCTTGCATGGAAACATTTGTAGGCATTTCAAGCTTTGGAGGCATTCAAGGTCCAACACAATGGCAAGTGCTTCAACCTCTCCCATTGTTTTAGGGTCACCAAGGACGAGGAGAAGTTCAATGCGCAATATGCCGCCCTCAAATCATGTGGGGGGAAGCAAGTCATGGAGGAGGTTGGGGATGGCGAGCCGGCACGGCCGTGGGGGGAGACCAACTCCAAGAAGGAGGACAAGTGGGATGCGGCATCGAACGCACTGGTCGTAAGCGTGGAGGGCATGATGAACAAGAAGGACTCAAGGGAGCAGCAGCACCGGGATTTCAAAAAGAGCAAATGAACGCCTTCATGGAGATCCAAAGGAGGAGGCTTGAGATGGACGCGGAGAAGCAAGCCAAGATGCTTGAGATGGAGACGAAGAAGCAAGCCAAGATGCTAGAGATCGAGGCCGCCAACGCCAAGACCAAGACGAAAGAAGTGGCTATCGCGAGTGTCGGTGTCAAAACCGGTGGATCTCGGGTAGGGGGTCCCGAACTGTGCGTCTAGGCCGGATGGTAACAGGAGGCAAGGGACACGAAGTTTTACCCAGGTTCCGGCCCTCTTGATGGAGGTAAAACCCTACGTCCTGCTTGATTAATATTGATGATATGGGTAGTACAAGAGTAGATCTACCACGAGATTGGAGAGGCTAAACCCTAGAAGCTAGCCTATGGTATGATTGTTGTTCTGTATGTTGTCCTACGGACTAAAATCCTCCGGTTTATATAGACACCGGAGAGGGTTAGGGTTACACAAAGTCGGTTACAATGGTAGGAGATCTACATATCCGTATCGCCAAGCTTGCCTTCCACGCCAAGGAAAGTCCCTTCAGGACACAGGACGAAGTCTTCAATCTTGTATCTTCATAGTCCAGGAGTCCGGCTGAAGGTATAGTCCGGCCATCCGGACACCCTCTAATCCAGGACTCCCTCAGTAGCCCCCGAACCAGGCTTCAATGACGATGAGTCCGGCGCGCAGATTGTCTTCGGCATTGCAAGGCGGGTTCTCCTCCAAATTCCGTGTACCTGTTGAATAAAGTCTGGTTTCTTGTGAATGTTGCGCTCCTTGGCTTCTACGCCCAATAATGGTCGTCTCCCACGTGTCAAACAAATATGAAAAGTCTGAGTGTTTTTACATCCACACCCCTAGCCGCGTAAATGAGCCGCCCATTTAAGGGGACGAGGATTTAGATCCAAACCACACCTTCTCCCCATCGCGAGTGTTCATCAGAGCGCATCTGACAAAGGTCCATTCCACCATGGCCAGCCGTCGCAACTCCTCCTTTCGCCCTTCCAGCCCTCAGCCTGGATATTGGGAGAGATGCTCCATCCCGCATAGCGAGCTAGTGACGCTCCAGACCAAGGGATTTCTCCCCCCGGCCTATATGGTCCCGGTTCGAGCCGGTCTTGCCATCTATAATGGCGGAGAGCAAGCGGAGAGTGCCCCTAATCCCTCCAAAGGAGAGCGGGTATGCCTTGTCCCTTATTTAATAAGAGGGCTCGGATTTCCAATCCATCCGTTTCTCCGGGGGCTCCTGGAGTTCTATGGCCTCCAGCTACACAATCTTACGCCTGCCTCCGTATTGCATATCACGGGCTTCGTAGCCCTCTACGAGCTATTTTTGGGTGTTGAGGCTCATTTCAGGCTGTGGAAAGAGCTATTCTGCCTTGTGCCCCGTTCTCAGAAGGGGTCAATATATCAAGTGGGCGGAGCCAAAGTGTGGCGCATCGCCGGGACCGGATATCTATCCGGAACCACAAAGAAGGCATCCGAGGACTGGCCTTCAGAATGGTTTTACATAGAGGACGTCCCGCTACCGGATCCTGTCCGGATCGGCCTCCCTGAGTTCAACAGTGCTCCACTAAAGAAGCACCTAAGTTGGCGTCCACGAAGCCCCCAGAGGGAAAGTGACAAGTACGTCCTTTACCTGATGGGCCGGATAAGATTGTTAGCTCATTCCGGACTGACCATGATTGGGGTCATGGCCGCATGCATCATGCGAGGGGTGCAACCGCTACAGTATAGAGGCCACCCCATGTGGGACTTCAACGGGGAGGACGACGCCACCCGCTATGGCCGTAAGGGACCGGATTCGGCTGCGGCTCTAACAAAGACCTTGTCCACTTTGTACAAGGGAGAAGAGGAGGAATTTCTCCGCGTCAACCCACAGGGTGGATTTTCTATGTACAATTGTCACACCCTAGCTAGTTCAAGCATTAGAGTGTGCATCATGTTTAAATTTCTCTTAAATTTGAAATGGGGAAGGCAGAAACCCCCAACACCCCCTGGAAACAACTAGGGTTTACTAAAATTATTTTCAATGAACCTGAAATGTCCTTCTAAAAAGTTCACCCTCTTTGTCTTGGGTTAGAACCTCTGGCAAAATTGGTGCGCAATTTTCTAGGTCAACAGAAGGTCATTGAATTAAATCATAAGTATTTGAATTTGGGCATTTAAATGCTATAAAATAATTTGAATGCTCAAATAATTCTGGAAATAAATGTTTGCTGTTGGAAATATTCTAAACAGAGCCCACAATTATTTTCAGGATTTTTGGAAACATTTTAGTATTTTAATTAAAGCCCAACAGTTGCAGTTAAATAGAAAAAAACAGAAACAAATCAAAAAAAAGAGAGAGAGGGAGCCCACCTGGGCCTTACCTGTGCTAGCCCAGCCACCTGACTCGGCCCAGCCGACTGGCTTGCCAGTCGTCGTCCACCTCCCGCCAGGAGGACGCGGAGCGCGTGGCCGGCGCTCGCGGCCACACGCCGGCCACCTCCTGCTTCTGCCGACGTCCCGGAGACGTCCAGGGATGCCACGCGACCCCCACGTCCCCCTCTCATCCTCGCTCACTCTCCCCTCGTCTCCCTCACCCTCTCCCACACCATGGCCGACGCACCTGTCGCCGTCTCACCGCCGTAGTCGCGCCCTCCGTCACCCCCTCGCCTCTCTGACATGTCCAGAAGCTCCGCCGCGACGCCCTCGCCCTCCCCACCGAGCCACGCTTCAGCGGAGGCCCTGCATCGCCGCCATCGGGTCGTCTTCAACCTCGATACCCGTTGGACGCCGTTCATCGATTCGCCTCGCTCCGGTCGCCCCCGAGCCCACTGAGCTGCTCATCGACCTCCCTGTGAGCTCCGCCACCTTTCCCCTCTTCTTTCCCACGCATTTGCACCCTCTAGGCCATAGTTCCACCATGGCCGAAGCTCGTCTCCGCTTGATCTTATCGCCGGCGTCGCTCCGGCGACCATTTGGTTCTCCCGTGCTACGCAACATGCTTGCCGCATCGTGTAGTGCCTCGCTAGCGCCTTAGTTTTCGCATTTGCACACCGCAGCCCACACCCCGCACATGGCCGAACTCCGGTCGCCGCCTTGGAGCTCGCCGTCGTCATCTCCGGCCACCATAGGCCCGGCCTCCACCACCACTAGATGCGCGACTGCAAGAGCTCTCCAACGAGTCCAAGAACAGCCTCGCCCGTGCCCTGTGGGCGTTTTCCGAGCCGCACCACTGTCTCGGGCCTCGCCGGCGTCGAGTCGCCGGTGAGTTTGACCCAGTTTGACTCCTGGGTGGGCCCAGGTAGACCCCCCCTGAGTCTATGACAGGTGGGGCCGGTCTGCTAACTAATCTAGGATTAGTTTTAACTAATTTTAATTAAATCAGTCACTGACATGTGGGCCCAGGCCCCACTGACAGCTAATTAGTGTTAATCTAATCCTGTTAATTAGCTAAGAGGCTGACAGAAGGGGCCCACCAGTCAGGTTTGACCTGGGCTGGCGCCTTTGACCTGCCGAGGTCGGCATGATGCAATGCTGACGCAGTAATGCATTTTCTGGATTTATTTTTTATTCAGGAAATTCCAGAAAATAGTCAAAACTTCTAAAAATCATAGAAAATCAACCATAGCTCCAAATGCAAAGATTTATATATGAAAAATGATCAGAAAAATTCAATCTATCCATCTGTAATGGTTTCATGAATGACAAAACAAGTTTACCCTGCTGTTTAAGCAGAATAAGGAAATGCGCTATTAAAGCCATGTTTAATAAGCTAATAATTGAATCTTTGATTCAAATAAGCACATTCCTTTTTGTTATAGCTTGCATTAGGCCAAGACACATTCATATTGCCATGTCATAGCATGCATCATATTGTTGCATATCGTCATGTGTTGATTGTGTTTCGATGTGTTCTTTGTGGTAGGTTCTGCCTCCGAGAATATTCACGAGTATCCAACTGAAGGGCAGTATCCCACTACCACTCCATCAGGCAAGCAACCCATTGATCATTCCGATACAAACCCATGTTCTCGCTTCTGCTCTTGTTTACTGCATTAAGACAACGCGATTCAAACTGCTGTGTGCTACGGTAGTTGAACCCTTATCCTCTGCATGACCTGTCATTGCCACAGTAACTAGATGAAACCCACTAGCATGTGTAGGAGTTGATTGAGCCATGTATGTGATTCCTACCTTGCTATGCCTGCTATGCTTAGAGTTGTGTCAGGTCTGGTTCATCTGGGTGATGGGCTAGAGTGAAATGCTTATGTCGGTAATATGAGGGATGTGTTGAACATGTTTTGGTAAAGGTATCGATGAGAGGCCATGTAGGAGTACATGGTGGGTTGTTTCATTGAGATCGTCCCTAAGAACTGAGATCTGTATGTGTGATTTAAGATTCAGCTACTACCATGCATTGGGATCCTTAATTGACCCTCTCGGCTTCTTAATCACCCTAGTACTCTGTCCAGGAGTTGCAAATAGTTTTTGGTGTTTGTAGGTTATGTGTTGGTGGCCGTGCGTAGCGCTGACCCTAGGGGTGGGCTATGTTGCGGTAGATACACCATGGCACGGTGTACCGAGTCACCCGTTTGGTGTCTCGGGAACCCTGTTCACATCGTTCGGGGCCGTATGTGGAAACCTCGGCCGGACTCCCTGCGGATGGAACCTGGATAGGCGATAAACCTGGACTAGAGACTTAAGTGTTTAGGTAGGCCGTGGCCGACACCCTCGCTGGGCTTCCGCTTGAAGGTTGCCGAGTACATGTCGTGTAAACGGCGGTAAGTGGTGAAAGCGTGTATGACGAAGTACACCCCTGCAGGGTATAAAACTATTCAAATAGTCGCGTCCGCGGTAAAGGACTACTTGGTTGCCTATACAGTTCATAGACAAGTTAATGGATACTACTAAAAGACTCAAGATAAGTGTGAGTACCGAGGATGGCCCTCTCGTAGGATGATGAGGGAGGATCCACGGTGGAGTATTGTGTTGGTGAGTAGTGGACTCGTGTGCGAAAACTATTTTACTGGTGAAGTTCCATAGGATAGCTTAGCCAAGAGTCAAAGGTGGCTTGCTGCAATAACCCCACCACCTTCTTGAGAATGAGCATGTATATTAGGTTCTGATGTAAGACTTGCTGAGTACCTTGTACTCATGTTTGCTTATTTATTGTTTTCAGACGACAACACTGCCCCCTCCGATGGGTTTTATGTAGACCTTGACATCGACGAGTGACTAGCCACCCAGGTGGTGATCCTGGCCATGGAGGGCCCTATGTAGATAGACAGGCTTCGAGAAGCCTTCTTTCTTTCTAGTGTCTGTACTCAGACCGGTTGCTTCCGCATGTGCTTGTATGATTGTATGACTTGAGTGTCGGGTCATGTGACCCCTATCTGTATGAACATGTTATGTATGGCTCCCTGGAGCCTTTTAAATAAAGTACTTGAGTTGTAGAGTTTTGTTGTGATGCCATGTTGTATGTACTCATATCAGGCATATTGTGTGTATGATTGAAATGCTTGGTATGAGTGGGATCCGACAATCTAGTTGTTTATCCTTGGCAGCCTTTCTTATGGGGAAATGTAGTCTAGTGTTCCTCGAGCCATAGTAGTCCGCTACAGCCCGGTTCACCGGAGTCCTGCTAGCCCAGCACTACTGTTCAGGACACTTGACTGGCCGGCATGTGTTTCACTTCGTTCCTATGTCTGTCCCTTCGGGGAAATGTCACGCGGTGACTTCTGGAGTCCTGCCTAGCCTGCTACAGCCCGGGTCCCCCGGAGTCCTGTTAGCCCAGTGGTACAGCCCGGAATCACTCGCTGATGACCGACATGCTCGATGTATTCATGTATGCCTGTCTCCATAGGTCTGTGCCGCTTTGGGTTCACGACTAGCCATGTCGGCCCGGGTTCTCTGTCATATGGATGCTAGCGACACTATCATATACGTGAGCCAAAAGGCGCAAACAGTCCCGGGCCATGGTAAGGCGACACCCGTGGGATACCGTGCGTGAGGCCGCAAAGTGATATGAGGTGTTACCGGCTAGATCGATGTGACTTGGAATCGGGGTCCAGACAACAATCCCCCAAGCTGGGTAAGTGGTCGCATTTATTTGCACATCCGTTTTATATTCCCATTGTTAAATATTCAGTCTAACGACTTCAACGCAGGAACTGCGCCAGGCTGTTAAAGAAATAAACAGCCCTCCTCCACAACCCGAGGACCCAGGACGGTCCCTCAACCCGGCCTCTCAAGAGGATCCAGACTTATCTATGGAGCTGATTGATGGAGTGTTCCATCAATTGAGCAAGGACAACGCCTTGGTGGCCATTATGGCCGATTACCCAGGGCTAATCCCGGCCTCCCAGGTAACTGAGATCGAAGTCCCAGTACCCCGAATAGGGGTCCGCCCTCTCGTGTTTTCAGTTTCCTGATTACAACCGAGCTTTGCAGGGGAGGTTTTTGAGACGGGAGGCCGAACCTGCGGCGACAAGCCAACGAGGGGCCGCAGGGCCCCGTGGGCAGAAAAGAGGTGCAGTCCGGACCGAGGCGTTAGCGCAAAGGTATGGCGCGCCCCCTTATCCCAGGTGTTATACCTTCAAGGCATATTAACACTCGTGCTCTCTTCAGGACAAAGAGACCTCGCCGAACTATATTCGAAGAGGCTGCCAATCGCGCCTCCACTAGCCAGGCTCCAAAGCCTGGTCCGGAGGCGGAGGCGAACACAAGGTGCGCACCGGACGCTCCTCCGACGGGGGATGTGGACATGTTGTCTGCCACCAACTCTGAGGTGGAGAGTGCCATGAACCACAGGCGCCACCGGACAATTCTTCGCGACGCTTGTTTCTCCCAAGAGGCATTAGATGCCTTCAATTCGGGAGATGCGTACCTCCGTGCCGCTCAAAATGGTATAGCCAAAGCCACGGAGCAATATGTAAAAGACATACGGGTAAGAAAATTTTGGTAATTATATATATATTCCAGCAGCCCCCGAGACTTAAAACAGTTAGAATAACTGATTTAAGGATCATTTGTTATGCAGGTTCTTACAGAAAAGAATTCCCTACTGTCCCAGGAGCTGGAAGAGTGCAAAGCCCAACTTGAGGCCACACTAGCCGCGGCAGGGGAGCCCAAGGAGACCCCCTCTGGTAATATACACTTCGAAAGATAAGTATTTTGCGAAGCATGGCATGGATGTGAATCTGACAAATGAAATTGCAGATGGCGCCGGATTGAATCCGGAAAGGCAACACCTCCTACGCCAGCTGAAGGCTGGTGAGAAGGTGCTGACAAAGGTGAGGCGAGAGAAGAACGATCTCCAAGATGCCAACACCAAGCTGGGTGTCGACCTGAAAGATGTTCGTGCCCAGCTGTCAGACTCCGTTAAGGAGAATCAGCGGCTTCTGCGCGGCATATTTAGTAAGTGCTTGAATGAACCTTTGAAAAAAAGTTCGGAGGGGAAGTCGACTAACAGAGTAATGTCTGTAGGTGTGCTAACAGGTCGTCCTGCAGAGGAGATGTCCGGTTCTATGGGTGACCTTCTTCCCGAGCTCTCACAACTGCTCGAGCGAGTTCAGCAGGCGATGCAAGGTGTCTCCCAGGCCTTGTGGCCATCCATCTCCATGCCCGAAGGTCTTGGAGAGCTTGCGGAGAAACTAAGGGGAGCACGACGGCGCTTCCGATTGTGGAAGATATCGGCCTGCCGTCAAGGCACTAGGGAGGCCTGGGCCATGGTGAAGACGCGGTACACAAAGGCTGACCCCAACCACATGGCCGAGGTCGGTCCGGTGGGGCCCGATGGGAAGGAGATCCCTATAAGCTTAGTATACGGCCAAGTAGAATTGGCCGCAAAGTATTCCCAGCAGGACTGTAAATTAGACAGCCTGTTAGATGGTATTGAAGAGGAATACAATCAGTCAGAATGACTATGTAATTTAATTGACATTTATAATGCCTTCTAGCTGGATTGTAGATCATTTGTCATGGCCGACCTTTTCGCTTCAGCCTCGGGACCTGACGGTCAGGAGTGTGTCCGAATTCCCATGCGGTTATATAAGAACCGGGGAATGCATGGAGACCAGGCGTAGGGGTCATTAGTGCGTGAACAGACAAGTGCCCGACTAGTTATGTTATATTACATGGTTAGTAAGAAACATCTTCCAGGGAGAATAGTTCCGTTAGGGGTTCCTTTCCCTGGGAGGCATGCCCTAAAGTGCATGCCCATTCTGCGAAAAAGATGCGGAAAAAGCATCTGGGGGCGCATAAATAAATAAGTGAAAAGATCATCTTTTAGGTCACCAACCGAATATTCCCTTAAGAACGCTAGCTTTCGGCTTCACCCAGTCTGAGGTACACATCCGGCTGATCCAGCAGTAACAATCGCAGAGGTGCTCCCTTTACCGCCTAGCCGAATAATCGGGAACGTAGGGGTAAGCACAGGAGCCAGGCAATCCAGCTTGGCCAAAACTTAAGTCATATTGATGCATATAATGGTGAAATAAAAGGTACATGCGGAAGTGTAACACATGTGTTGGGCATGAAGCCCATATAAATAAGCTTCTGTTAAAAGAAGCCCCCAGGTTTAATGAGTGCGAATAGCACGTCATTTGATGAGCCTTTAAAGGCTATAAGAGAAATGAAGGGGAGAAGGAGAGAAATGTAAGACAGACATTATATAAAAAATGGACAGAGGAAGGAGACGAACACAGAGTCCAGCGCTAGGCATAGAATCTTCGGAGACGGGCTGCGTTCCATGGGTTTGGCTCGAGTCGGTTATCCGATGCATCTCGCAGGCGGTACGCTCCACCAGTCAGGACTTGGTCAATTATGAAGGGACCTTCCCACTTGGGCTTGAGTTTGTCCTTTTTCTTGTCCGGCAGGCGTAGAACTAATTCGCCAATGTTGTAATTTTTGGCCCGTACTTCTCTGCTTTGGTATCTTCGAGCCTACTGTTGATAGAATGCGGAACGGACTTTTGCCACGTCACGCTCCTCCTCCAATGCGTCCAAACTGTCCTGTCGATCGAGCTCGGCTTCTCTTTCTTCGTACATGCGCACTCGAGGTGAGTCATGAATTATGTCGCAAGGCAAAACTGCCTCTGCGCCGTACACCATAAAGAATGGTGTGTATCCGGTGGTGCGATTCGGCATGGTCTGCAGCCCCCAGAGTACGGAGTCGAGCTCCTCTACCCAGTGCTATTAGATTCCTTGAGGGACCGCACTAATCTGGGTTTGATGCCGCTCATGATAAGACCATTTGCATGTTCGACCTGGCCGTTAGTTTGTGGGTGATAGACGAAAGCATAATCGAGCTTGATGCCCATGTTTTTGCACCAGAGTTTCACCTCATCGGCCGTAAAGTTCGTGCCATTATCAGTGATGATGCTGTGGGGGACGCCGTAACGGTGTACAACCCCGGATATAAAGTCTATCACCGGTCCGGATTCGGCCATCTTAACAGGCTTGGCTTCTATCCATTTGGTGAACTTATCCACCATGACCAGTAAGTATTTTTGCTTGTGGGTTCCGCCTTTAAGGGGTCCAACCATGTCAAGCCCCCAGACCGCGAAGGGCCAAGTGATGGGGATGGTTTGGAGGGCGGTGGGTGGCATATGGCTTTGGTTTGTAAAGAGCTGGCAACCGACGCATCGTTGGACTAAGTCCTGGGCGTCTGCCCAGGCCGTCGGCCAATAAAAGCATGTACGGAAGGCCTTGCTTACAAGGGACCGAGCTGCAGCGTGATGACCGCTGAGTCCGGCATGAATTTCAGCCAGGAGGTTCTGCCCTTCCTCTTCGGAGATGCACCTTTGAAGGACTCCGGTAGTGCTTTTCTTATAAAGCTCTCCCTCGTGGACTTTGTAGGCTTTGAATCGCCGCACTATGCAGCATGCCTCATCTTGATCCTCGGGGAGTTCCTGCCTAGTAAGGTAGGCGAGGAATGGTTCTGTCCACGGGGCGATGATGGCCATTATTACATGGGCTGAAGGTGTTATTTCATTGGCAGAGCCTCAGATTGTGTCAGAATGTTCGGTGTCGGGCAGTGCGGTTGGGTCCGGGCTGTTATTGTTCGGCTCCCCTTCCCATACTACGGATGGCTTGAACAGCCTTTCCAAGAAGATGTTGGGGGGACTACATCGCGTTTTGCGCCGATGCGTGCCAGGACATCTGCCGCCTGATTATTTTCCCAGGCTATATGGTGAAATTCAAGCCCTTCGAACCGAGCTGACATTTTTAGGACGGCGTTGCGGTAAGCTGCCATTTTTGGATCCTTGGCATCGAAGTCTCCATTTATTTGGGATATTGCGAGGTTCGAGTCCCCACGCACCTCTAGGCGTTGAATGCCCATGGATACTGCTATCCGGAGACCATGTAAAAGGGCCTCATATTCGGCTGCATTGTTGGAGTCTGTGTACATAATCTGGAGTACGTATTGAACTGTGTCTCCTGTGGGGGACGTCAAAACGATGCCAACCCCTAGTCCGGTCAACATCTTGGAGCCGTCGAAATGCATGATCCAATTTGAATATGTGTCGTACTCTTTAGGGAGTTCGACCCCCGTCCATTCTGCGACGAAGTCGGCCAAAACTTGCGACTTGATGGCTCGCCATGGCTTATAAATTATGTCGAACGGGAGGAGCTCAATGGCCCATTTTGCAATCCGGCCCGTTGTGTCACGGTTGTTTATAATATCGTTAAGTGGTACTTCCGAGGCTATTGTTATTGAACACTCTTGAAAGTAGTGTCGTAGCTTCCGGGATGCCATGAATACCGCGTACGCAATCTTTTGATAATGCAGGTACCGTGATTTGCACGGAGTGAGGACAGTGGACACATAATAGACCGGCTTTTGAAGGGGGAATTTGTGTCCGTCCGTTTCTCGTTCGACGACGAGCACTGCGCTTACAACCTGATGTGTTGCTGCAATGTACAATAGCATTGGTTCGCCAATGTTTGGCGCGGCCAGGACTGGGTTTGTTGCCAATATGACTTTTATTTCGTCGAGTCCGGCCGTGGCTGCATCCGTCCATTCGAAGTGTTCGGTGCGCCGAAGGAGGCGGTAAAGGGGTAGGGCCTTTTCTCCCAAGCGGGGGATAAAGCGGCTTAGAGCCGCCACGCATCCGGTTAACTTTTGTATTTGTTTGTGGTCCTTTGAGATATCCAATTGTGACAGAGCTCAGATCTTGGCTGGATTTGCTTCAATTCCTCTACCGGATACAATGAAGCCCAAGAGCTTTCCGGCTGGAACGCCGAAAATGCATTTTTCCGGGTTGAGCTTGATGTCGTATGTTCGGAGGTTATCAAATGTGAGCCTCAAGTCGTCTACTAGAGATTCGACATGTCTTGTTTTGACGACCACATCATCTACATATGCCTCCACTGTTTTGCCGATATGGTTTGCCAGACATGTCTGAATCATGCGCTGATATGTTGCGCCGGCGTTTTTGAGCCCGAAGGGCATTATGTTGAAGCAGAATGGGTCGTATGGTGTGATAAATGCTGTTGCGGCTTGGTCTGATTCTGCCATCTTGATTTGATGGTAGCCGGAATATGCGTCGAGGAAACACAACGAATCGTGTCCTGCGGTAGCGTCGATAATTTGATCGATGCAGGGGAGGGGGAAGGGATCCTTTGGGCAAGCCTTGTTAAGGTCTTTAAAATCAACGCACAGACGCCAGGATTTGTCCTTTGGTACCATCACCAGGTTTGCTAGCCAGTCCGGATGTTTTATATCTCTGATGAATCCGGCCTCCAATAGCTTTGCTAGCTCCTCTCCCATGGCATGTCTCTTAGTTTCGGAAAAACGCTGAAGAGCTTGTTTGAGAGGTTTGAATCCTTTTAGGATATTTAAGCTGTGCTCGGCCAGCCTGCGTGGGATTCCTGGCATGTCTGAAGGGTGCCAGGCGAAAATGTCCCAGTTCTCTCGTAGGAACTCTCGCAGTGCGGCGTCTACATCAGGGTTTAACTGTGCCCCGATGGAAGCTGTTTTATTGGGGTCCGTTAGATGGACCTGGAATTTGACTATTTCGTCCGCCGGTTTAAAGGAGGTGGACTTGGATCTTTTGCCGAGTACCATATCGTCCCTATTCACCGTGGAGCGCAGCGCAGTCAGTTCCTCGGCCGCTAGGGCTTCGGATAGTGCCTCGAGGGCCAGTGCGGCTGTCTTGTTTTCGGCGCGGAGTGCTATGTATGGATCACTAGCGAGAGTGATGATCCCGTTAGGCCCGGGCATCTTGAGCTTCATGTACCCGTAATGGGGTATTGCTTAGAAGATTGTAAACGCTTCCCGTCCTAGCAGAGCGTGATAACCGCTGCTGAACGGAGCCACATGGAACGTGACCTCTTCGGACCTGTAATTATCTGCGTGCCGAACACCACATCTAGTGTGATTTTTCCTGTACAGCGTGCTTTCCGACTGGGGATTATTCCTTTAAAGGTTGTGCTGCTTCGCTCAATGCGGTTCTAGTCTATTTCCATTTTTTGAAGGGTTTCCTCATAAATGAGGTTCAATCCGCTGCCGCCGTCCATGAGTACCTTGGTAAGACGAAAGCCGTCCACTATTGGATTGAGGACCAATGCGGCTGGTGCTCGGGCTGTTCGGAATTTAGATTCATCACTGGCGTTAAAGGTAATAGCCGTGTAACTCCATGGGTTTATTGTTGCTACTTAGTAGACTTCGGCAAGGCTGCGGAGTGTCCTTTTTCGCATATTATTTGATGCGAAAGTCTCGAAGACTGTTAATACCGTATTGGTGTCTCTGGGGTGGCTTTCTGTGGCCTCCGGAATTAGGAGATCTTCGCCAATTTTGGCCACCTGCCGGAGTATCCAACATGCTCTAAGGCTATGAGTTGGTGTGGCGTCCTTTGTACTGTGAATTTTACAGGGTCCATTAAGCCATCCTTCTAGTACGGTTCCATGCCCTGTAGAGGGTTTTTGCTTTTTGGTGTTTGACCCGGGTGTCTGGTGATGATGCACCCTTTTATTTCGGACTGGGTTTGTATTCAGGGCCGGATCGTCCCAAAATTTTATTTCGGTTTTCCACGCGCTTTCCATTGCACAGTACTTTCGTAAAATGGACGCCAAGTCAGCGAAGTGTGTAATATCACGGCGACTTATGGCGTTGAGGATTCCCTTGTCCGTGCAATTATTGCAGAAGATTGAGATTGCGTCTTCCTCGCGGCAGTCTCTTATCCTGTTCCTAACCAGGAGGAATCTGACCCAGTAATGATGTACTATTTCTTCGGACTCTTGCCTGATTTGGGATAGATCGCTTATGTTCGGGTGGGTGGGTGGAATTAAATCCGAAGCCTCACCCAATCTGAGGCTCAGAGGCCGAGGAATTTCTGAACTCGAAAATTTGGATTCCTGGATGTTGTCCAATGAATCCAGCCCGTCGCCTGACTCTAAGTTCAGGTCTTGAGTGATATCCTCCCCTCCGCGGGTATCCGGCTTGGAGGGATCGGGAATCCGGACGTAGCTAGTCCTTAAGATAGATGAAGGGTCGCCGCACTGTCCCTCTACCACGACAACGTGATGGGTGACTTGGGGAGAGTTAATCTCTTTCAAATCGGGTTTAGGCCCAATCTGGTCGTAATCCGTAGCGACTCCCAGGGCGGGATGCGATCCAAGAGCTCGTTTATGGAGGAGAGCTCTATTGGATCTAACTGCTCGGCGAGTTCCGAGCTGACATGAAGATTGTTTTCGATGGCTCGAGAGGTCATCGTCGGCGCAGAAGTCGAACAGGCGGTCATAAGAAAACCACCTAGCCGGAGGGTTTGGCCGACAGCCAAAGCTCCCTTAGCAATGGTGCCGTCTTTAAAAACGGGGCGAGACATCCTTCCTGATGGCGACGACACAAAGGAACTCTCAATAAAAGCACCAATGTTGGTGCCAAAACCGGCGGATCTCGGGTAGGGGGTCCCGAACTGTGCGTCTAGGCCGGATGGTAACAGAAGGCAAGGGACACGAAGTTTTACCCAGGTTCGAGCCCTCTTGATGGAGGTAAAACCCTACGTCCTGCTTGATTAATATTGATGATATGGGTAGTACAAGAGTAGATCTACCACGAGATCGGAGAGGCTAAACCCTAAAAGCTAGCCTATGGTATGATTGTTGTTCTATATGTTGTCCTACGGACTAAAACCCTCCGGTTTATATAGACACCGGAGAGGGTTAGGGTTACACAAAGTCGGTTACAATGGTAGGAGATTTACATATCCGTATCGCCAAGCTTGCCTTCCATGCCAAGAAAAGTCCCTTCCGGACACGGGACGAAGTCTTCAATCTTGTATCTTTATAGTCCAGGAATCCGGCTGAAGGTATAGTCCGGCCATCCGGACACCCCCTAATCCAGGACTCCCTCAGCGAGCATGATGACCGGGGTGGAGATCATGAAGGTGGATCTCAATACCGTGTCGCCAAGGAAGAGGCCGTGGTTCTAGAAGTTGCAGGCCAACATGCTCAAGTTCACCGACGAGTGATCTCGTGGCCGCGAGTGACTTCCTTTTTTGTATGTCGGCTTGTGTGCTGGCCTGACCACGGGGCCGCGATGGCGTGATCGAACTCAAGTTCCACTTTTTTGTGTGCCGATTCAAACAAACAAAAAACGAACAAAAGTTGCTCTACATATTTGATGTCGTTCCTTTGATGAACTGCATTGGAGTCCATGTCAAAGAAAAAAAGAAACGGACTGCAAGGAAAACCAAAGGAAAACTAAATCGAGTCCGGCAAGGTACCAACCGATGAACCGAGTGGAACCGTGCAACCGATTACTACCCGTAAACGGCGGCGAACTGGCAAGCAACAAACACAAAACAGAAGTGCACGTCTGCGCCGCAAAGGAACGCCAACCCGAACTCACCCACAGCCCCGCCCGCCAGGCAGATCCCAGACGGAGATCAGGCCCCGTCCGATCCGCCCGCGACCTTTCCCCCAACCCCGCCCCGCTCGTCGGCGGCTGTCTGCGCCGCCGCCCGCCGCCCGCCGCGGCGTCGCTTCCCAAGTCCAACAACCTCCCGATTCGGCCGCGCGGTTGCAATTCCCCACTGACGTCTCCCGAATCATCGCGCCCCCGACGGCCGCGGGGATGAACCGGATCCCGTCCGTCTCGCTGCGGGGCGACGCGGCCGAGGCGGGCGCGGCGGCGGCGCCCGACCCCGCGGCGCTGGCGCGGTGGGCGCGGGCCTTCTGCATCATCCGCTTCGACCTGGAGCGCGGGCAGCTGGTGGAGGCCTGCTTCCCGCCGGACGCGCTCGCCCACGGCGGCCTCGACCGCCTCGTCGCCTTCTCCTCCTTCCCGGACTCCATGTCCCACCACCTCCCGCGCCACCGCTCCTCCGTCCACGACTCGCTCTTCTCCTTCCGTCTCCCGGACCCATCCCCTTCCGCCGCGGGCTCCCGCCGCGGCTTCCTCTACGGCTTCGTCTTCAACCGCCAGCGACAGGACGAGCGCCTCCCCCGCGGCGGCGAGCAGAAGTCCGTTGTCATACTCTCACACGCGCCCTACTCTTCCCTCTTCCGCCTGCTGCTGCAGATCCTTGGCCCCCTCTGCTTCGACATAGGCCACAACGCGCTGACAATGGTGGCGTCGCACGTTGCCGCCTGGCCGGCACCGTCACCAGGGTGCCCCATGGAGCTCCCCATTGGCAGCGCCGCGCTGCGGGTGCACCTTCCGCCCGCGGCCGACGACCCTGGGCCGCCGCCTGCGCTGTTGCCGGCGAACCCCTCGGTGCCGTATGGGCTCTTCCACGATGCTGATCTGTTTGCTGCATTTCGTGGCTTGCTCCTCCACCTGTGGACTCTCTGGGAACTCATGGTTGTTGGTGAACCCATACTGGTTGTGGCGCCATCACCACCTCAGTGCTCCGAGGCTGTGGCTGGGCTTGTTAGCCTTGTTGCTCCAATCTTGTATAGTGTGGACTTCAGGCCGTACTTTACTATTCATGACCCGGACTTCGCTCGCCTTAATGCACTTGCAGAAGGTGAGGTGTTCCCACCGATGGTGCTCGGGGTGACGAACTTGTTTTTCCTGAGGAGCCTTAAGAGTGTTCCAAATGTGGTGTCCGTGGGAAGCCCGAATCCAGATTCTACTAGGGTGCTCCCAGCAGGTGGGCAATCACCAACATCAGCAAATGGATCCAATGGGACACCTGTGAGGTTCAAACTTGAAAAACTTGCAATCAATAAGTTTTCGCCCACTGGTCTATTGAATTCAATCAAGTTGAGAAGAGAAGGCCCTCTTTCCCTCATGACAGAGCATAAAGAGGCGCTATGGAGCACATATGTGCCAACTACAAAGCCCGACACCTCTGTTCTAAATAGACTCATTGATGCCGGTGTGTCTCCGAGAATTGAGGAGTCCATGTCAGTCGTCAACAATGAGATATTGAGGCGGCATTTCTTGGAGTTAACGACCAACTTCCTTGCGCCTTTTGGGCCATATCTGAGAACTACAACACCACTGGAAGGGAGTTCTCCATTTGTTGATCCACCATTACTTCCACCATTTCACGCAGATGAGTTTGTCAATGGTTTGGCTTCTAGAGGTCCAGGGAAATTTTTGTCGAAAAGGATGAAGTCCAATTGGTTGGATTTATATAGGTAAGCCGTAAGCCAGAACCACATTTATTTGGCAAAACATTTTATGAATTTTTAGTTTGAATTACTTCGCAAAACAGGGATTCACAAGCTAACATTTCCATTTTTGCTTCACCAATGATTTTTATCAGAAAATTCTTGGAAGGCCCTAACTTCATGCCTTGGTTCCGACAAAGACGTTCTGCTGCAGAGCAAGATCAGATAAGGTTATGGAGGCAAGCTCGCATGAATGTTGATATTGAGAAGTTAATGTCAAAGATGTCTGAGTTGGAGAGGATTGATTCTTTTAATGTTATTGAGCGGTATCTTCTCAAAGAGATGGAGGTAATATTTGTTCTGATGCTTTCTTAAGTTAACTGTCACTTATAAAAATAAATAGATCGTTAATAGTTATGGAGATTTAAGTAAGAAATCCTTAATAGTAGTCGTTTTCTGTTAGGACAAACTAAGAAGATAAGCTCATGAACAACTCACATTATTGATAATTCAGTATATGTGCATAACTAAGACTGATCGATCTAAATCATAAGCTTTTTTCTTTTGACAAGGACTGCCTACACCTGCTATAAGCTTTAGGCCAGCACGAAAAGCAGGATGAATGCCTCAGTTCAACGGGCACATAAAGGAAGTTAAGGGAAATAGGATAGCCATTTTGGAGATGACACTTTAGGAAGTTATGATAAGATCTCTAAGTAGTTCTATGCAAGAAGAGGTCTATCCGTAGAGGACACTAGCAGCCTGCCAGGTCACCACGACAGAGATTGAAAAGAGAGTTTGAGTTTGTTTAGTTAAGGAAGATTTTGAGTTGGTTAGTCAATGCATGGGTCTCCAATTAAGCTAATTTCAGTTTGTTTAGTCATGGTCTCATGGAGTCTAGTACTGGTCAAGGCTGTGCTATACAAGCAAGTTGATGTATCTTTTGATCGATCAAAGCAAAGAATCAATAGTGTAAGTCTTAATAGCCTCAGAACCTCACTGCCGCGGTAGGGATTAGGCCCTGCAGTGATAAATTAGGGTGAGTGCCCATCCTCGATCTTTGTCCCCCGGACCCTTATCCTACCAAAATCCATATCAAAATAAGAATTACACTCGCGGTCATATATCCTATTGGTAGATAGGATGCAACCTAACATGTATGTTATGCCTTGTACTTATGTCTACTTCCTTGGTTTGACTGAATTATCCTTTCCTCTTATGATACATTGAACTTTAGGAACTAAACTTTGGAAGTTCGGTAATGATATGTTATAATGATTATTTGAGTGATTCCATAGTTTACTTTTCTGTAGCATAGGGCTAAATGTCGTAATACTCAGCAGCTCTCCTAAAAAATGATTCAGATCACTGAGACTTGCCACATATACTAAAAGGAACACGACTGGTTTTCTTGCATTTAATCAGATGCACCCTTAATACTTTTTTTTTCTTGAATATACACCCTTAATACTTCATGCAATACATGCAATTTCCTGCAATAAAATCCAATGAGGTTCCTACTTTATAGCACACCAATCTGTACTCTATTATGAGTTTGCCATTTAATTAGCTTACAGGAATGTTGCACCAGAAAACATTAATCAGTCTATGCTGAACTACAGATTAACTAGGAAATGATCATTTTGAGTATGAACTATTCTGGTATATGAATACGGTTTTAGTTGAACGAACCACATGTTTTGTCTGACTGGTTTTGTTGATTTTTTCTTGCAAGAAATCAAACCGAGTGGCAATGGAATAGAGTTAAATGTTAAAGTCATGAAGTTTAGCATAACATGACTGCACTGGGATTTCGTTCTGTCTTCACCTGCGAATAACCGCCTTCGGTAATCGGTAGTAACGGCACTGGGTTTTGATGTAATAAACAATAAAGCATTAGGCCAACTCCAAATGGCAACCCCCAACGGACGTCCGTTTTGTCCGGATTTTGTCCATTTTGGTCGGCAAAACAGACACGCACGTCCGCTAGCGGTCGTCTGGCCGTCGGTGCGCCCAACTGGCCGCCGCATCCCAAATATTGTCCGCTTTTGGACTTGCAAATTTGACCCAAATCTAACCCAAATAGACATTGCAAATAATTTAAAAACATTAATATAATACATAAACGTCCACAAAGTCCAGTCCAACACATTTTAACTAAACTTAAAATTAAAAGGACACTAAAAAAACTAGATAAGGGCCGTCGCCGCCACGGCCGTCGTCGTTTAGTTGCCGTCGTGGTCGTCCTTGTCGCACGTGAGGTCGATGTAGGGCGGTGGCGTCCATAGGTGGGCTGGTGGCCCCTGCCAGGCGGGAGGCGCCTGCGGAGGCGCCCGCACAACCTCTAGCCGTGGCGGCGACGGTGACCACGTGTCCGCGCCCACCCACACAGGCGGCATGGACATGTACTCCGTCGTGCACGGCACTGTCTTCGTCTACGAGCAGGACTGGCCGACCAAGGCCGGGTTTCATGTCGCGGGCTCCTTCGGCACCTCCTTCTGCATGTCCTCCATGGCCTCCTCCTTGACCACGGCGTCGAGCTCCGGGGTGCCGACATCGCCGGCCGCGGAGAGGGCCATCATCTCTCCGAGGTCCTCCCATTGGGCCTCGTGGGTGCGGATGGAGTCCTCCATCACCCGCCTCATGAGCTTCGCCTCCTCCTTGGCAGTCATCGGAGGGGGGGGGGGGGCAGCGAGGGGGAAGGCGTGAGCGTCAGGCTGCGAACCCGCGCACGCCCGTGTGTCTGGGGCGGGCTGAGAGCACGCCTGTGGCGGGCTCTGAGCACGACCGACAAAGTAGGATTGCTGCCGCAGGTCGTGCTCATCCCAAAACCACGTGTCCCAGAGTGGCGAATCGACGGCGTACCTGCGGTAGTTGACGAGGTCGGCTGGTAGGCGGGGGCGACGGCGATAGATCTCCTCGCGGCGAGCGCGGTCGCTCAATGGGATCGGAGGCACGGGCACGCGGTAGGCCGAGAGGTGCCAGTTGTTTGGGAGGTGCACGTCGCTCCATGGCAACGGCGTGCCCGTCTCCCAATACCTCTGGCAGATCTCGGCCTTCACGTATGGCCGCTGCCGAGGCAGGGCCGCCGATGGGGAGATGGCGAATGCTGGAGGAGGTGGAGGAGGGGTGGAGTGGCTGCGGTTGTGGCGGCCGGAGGAGGACCCGGCCTCGTTGTCGTGCTTCCCCCTGCCGGGGATCCACTTCCAGACCATTGCGGCCGGCGAGGTGGAAGAGCGGCGGCCGGGGGGCTAGGGTTTGCTCGTGTCGGGGCTCAAGGAGGCACGCGGCTCTGGAAGTGGAAGTCTGTGGACTGGCCGGTCCATGGCTTCCACATTAAAAAAGACGACCGGGTGGATGGGTGGCTGGCAAGTAGGCCCGCCCACTCGTGCGCCGTAAATGTGGGCGGTGGGACGTAGGTGGGCGGTCGACGGGTGGGCCCGAGGCGGACGAGGAGCGGGCGCGTGGACGCCCGTTCACCGTTCGTCTGGACGCAAACCGGGCACAAGTTTGCGCCGGAAATGGGTCGAGCCGGACGCCAACGGACAAATTTTGCGGATGGGGTCGTGCATTGGGCCGGCGCTTCTGTCTGTTTGGGCCAAAGCGGACATGGCCGGACAGAATGGGGTCTAGCGTTGGAGTTGGCCTTACAAGCGTATAACTTTTTGCTGAATAATGATGTGACACTTCAATAATATCCTTTGGTAATTAGGGCTGTTTGATACCAGTCTACCATTCTCTCCTGTATTTGATAGACTGGAGGAATGCATGGACATGAACGGTTGAAGATTTCCACCTTATATTATTAGTTTTGACAGCCTAACCTCAAGAATTTCGATTTACTGTAACAGCCCCCATGATATACTTCATTACAACAAGAGGGGCCTTGCCATTGTTTAGTGATATATTTTAATAGTTGCATGTTAAAATGTTTCAGCATATAGAGATCCAAAGGAAATATCTTGGACATAGCTTGTCAACATACCTATTCTGCCCTCAATAATTTGTTGAAAATATCCTGATGTTTATTTTCCAATTTCTGCCGTCCAGAATTCTCGGACAGGTACTGCTGAATCAATAGCAGCATGCCAGAAACTGAAGGCAGATCTCCAAGCAGCATTCAGTGTCCTCCCAAAGGACATGCAGCAGCTGCTGGTTTCCAACCCTAAACGAGCCGTGCTTCTTCAAGCCAGCCAAGAAAAGGTCTCAGGACTTGGGGACGTTGTCTCCCAGACAAGTTTGTAGCAGTTCTTTTTCTTTGTAATATTAATATTGCGATTCTTTTATACACAAGAGTAAAAAAATTCACACGATTTTTTTATACATGGGTGCTGGCCTGCTGGGTCTGACTCACTTTTATCCACAAAGTCTAAAATTTACATGCCTTTTTTATTTATACATGGTTGCCGGATTTGACTCAAAATGTTCATATTTACCTTTGTGTCTCACTCTGTATGATTCCACTAAAACAAGTTTCCTTGAAGAAATAGTAACATAACTAAATGATTTATTGTCTTGGTTCCTTTTTCATCTGCAGAAACTATACAGCTTAAGAAATCATATTTTACATTATGTAACAGCCCTCAGCATCCTCCATTAAAAATAAACAGGAATGGTTATTCAGATTGAGGATCTTAAGGAGTGATGTTAATGGTTGGTCTTATAGCTGGATGCCCATCAAATTACTGGTAGCTTGCTATTTTGTTCTTTCAATATAGTGATGAATCCATACATCCTCAGCTGTGGGATCAATTGCTGAGTGGCAAAAAAGATTTCCCATTCATCCTTTAGCGAACTTTTTTTCCGGCTCATTCATGTTGATGTATGAATGCTGACATGGTATTCTCAGCTACTCCCTCCGTTCCAAAATAGATGGCCCAACTTTATACTAAAGTTAGTATAAAGTTGGGTCATCTATTTTGGAACGGAGGGAGTAGTAGAAAGCAATGATGCTAAGCTGCAGGTCCATCAGGATTAAGGGCATGTTTATTCACCGACCACACGTTGCCAATGCCAGACCTTATTGGCAGCATGCTTTCTTCAATGGAAATAGATAAATTTTGAGAGCTGGTGTTACCGATCCTTTTTTTTTTGCATATTGTACAAGTTTGTTGGAGTATTAGAAGTTCAGAGCCAACTAAAAAAGACCGATGAAGATTTTCTACGAAGCCTGTATCTGAATGTAGGTTTTACCTTTTATTCGTTGTTGACGATGCTACTCATGTTACAGTTGTGTTCATTAGCGTTTTACTATCAGTACCAGGTAAGTGGTAAGCTGTCAGTTTGGACGGTTAGTTTCTCCGACCCTTTTTACATGAAAGTTGCATGGCCTGGTGTATTTGCGCCTGTTTCTACATTCGCCCAAGAAGTCTTTTCAGAAGACTCGTGACACATGAGAAGTAAAAAGAAACTAACATGCACCAGTGAGGCTGTTGTAGGGTTGGAGATGCAGAACCCAGAATCTAACATGGTTTATTCATTAAGTTTATAGATCAAAGAATCACAACCAAATCACTATCACTTCCTAAAGAAAAACATTGTGATTTGATTAAAGGTACGGCACATCCATGCAGCACAAACCATACACCAAACATATCACAACAAAGATATAACGAACAGCAGCAAATGGCGCAACTGCTGTTAATTCCTGCCAGAACAGTCCAGCAGTCTCCAGCCGCCATACATGGATGATGCTATAAATCCTCAACATACATCAAAGGCCCCTTGATTAGTTCGGCCACAAGAGTAAATCTACCATATTACTCTCTCCGTTCCGAAATACTTGTCTTGCTGTATTTCAAATTTGAACTAAAACCAAGGGAGTAGTTTGCATTCTTATATGGCTCAAAGATGTACAACTACACTGTTTTTAAGGTAGCACGAACTTGACTGATAACCACTACAAACCAAACATTGCACGCAGACACAAACCAATCAACGCTGCAACACAACACTGCAGAAATTCATTTGGCACAAGCAGAGAAAAAAATAGCCAATGAGTAACTAATCAGACTAGAAGTGTATACATCCAACATTCCTACTTCGCAAGAAAGATATCATTGCCCGATCAATTGTCTGACATAACAAGCAGCACAAAGGGCACGAATGACCAAGATCAGCAGGTGATTCAAGATCGAAAACAACAAGAACAGCACATAGATAAATTAGATAAATGGTCCATCCAACCAAAAGCGCTAAGTTGTCATATTACAATCATGTCTCGAGCATGCACCGGAACCCTAGACCAAGTTTTCAAAAGAGACAGCGCTCAACATCCAGCAGGAACATTACATTAAGATACTTAAAACTCTGACACTTCTGGCAAGCTTAAACAGGCAGTCAGCCGATTCAACTGATCATTCATGGCACTTCAGCAGTACCTACACTTCTTCTTTGACCGCAGCTGAAAAGAATTGGTTGGAGAAGCAACGCATTAGATCAAAGGTGGTATGGAAAACAGCTAAAAAAAGGTGGCATGGAATAAGAACAATGTAGGAACAAAGCCTAACCTATTTCTATCAGTAGTACTAGAAATATCTCCCAAGTGAACATGGGAAGATGTATAGCACACAGCAGTACGACACGACACACACGACGATCTAAATCAGGGATAACATAAAACCAATATGTACTACCTCCATTCCTAAATATAAGATGTTGGGGCAGTTTAAATTAAACTGCCCCAACGTCTGATTTTTAGGAAGAGAGGTAGTAGTATATTTGAGAAACCAATGAAGATCTAATGCTAGCTCATCATGGTTATATTTGGCCATCTTTCTTCAAGAACATAATCATGTTGGGTTATCATCACTAAGGAGAACACATGGATGATGCTACCCTAGATATGGAGTAAAACAATTTGCTTATTCGATCATAAGAGAAATTAGTCACACCTGGTTGCTGTGGCCACACTTCTTCTTGCGGCAACTCTTGGCCTTGGGAGGCAGGCGTGAATAGCACCTACAAAACAAAATGGTGAAAAAGGTTAGCTACAGCAGAAGCACAAATATTTCCTGTGAACTACTTATCCTGTAAGCAAAGGTATGAAACAGATCATGCATGATCAACTAAGCACTTCAGGTACCAGATAGAAGTAACAGTAAACAGTTACTACATGACACATCGTTCACAAAGAATCAGCACACTTATTGCAGGAAACAGTGATCCAAATCAGCAGTTTATACTGTAAGCATGGGCTTTTTCACGTATTGTGAGTTGTGACTGGCCTAATCAACTATAATTTCTGCAAGCGCAAGGAAATCAACCATCAAACCACTCAACCAGCTTGAGAAGATGAAGAAACAACAAGCTAATGGAACACGTAGGAGTACATGGACAATTAACAATGCAGAAATCACATGCCACCAGTGGGAACTGATGAACCAAGAAACATGGCAGATGACACTAAAGATGCTTCTTTTTTGTATCAATTATCACATTTCAGCATCTGGATTGAAGGGACTGAAAACAAAATTGCACATCATAATAGTCACATAAATAAGTATTGCATTCCAGTGATTCTATCAAAACATTCCTTGGCTACTGACCCACAAACAATTCAGATATACTACATACAGCACAAGGCCCAAACAAATTACGTAGTACTCCCTCCGTTCCTAAATATTTGTCTTTCTAAACATTTCAAATGACTACTACATACGGATGTATGTAGACATATTTTAGAGTATAGATTCATTTATTTTGCTCCGTATGTAGTCACTTGTTGAAATGCCTAGAAAGACAAGTATTTAGGAACGGAGGGAGTACATGCAAATCATACCCTTCTATGACTAGTGACTACACCACACAAAGCAGCAATTTTTATCGAACGGGAGACTGTCGGACATCCAGCATACATGCAAATCATAGCCTTGTACGACTATCACACAAAGCAGCAACTTTTATCGAACGAGAGACTGTCGCACATCCAGGTATGCCAACAAAAGGTAGCTAATTTGTTTGAGAAACAGTGCAGGGGTTTATGCATTACTTGCGGCAGATGAGCTTGCCCTGGTTGTACTTCTGAGCGAGGGCCTTGAGGTTGGGCTCGATCATGCAGCCGCCCCCGCGGAGGCGAAGCACGAGGTGGATCGTGGACTCCTTCTGGATGTTGTAGTCGGCGAGGGTGCGGCCGTCGTCCAGCTGCTTCCCCGCGAAGATGAGGCGCTGCTGGTCCGGAGGGATGCCTGCGATCGATCCAAAACACACCCCAGAGCGGATCAGCCAAAGCCAAAATCCAAGAAACGGTGGATTCAGCCTCGATGCTCGAGGAAATGGAGGGCGACGGGGCGGGGAGAACGGCACGTACCTTCCTTGTCCTGGATCTTGGCCTTGACGGCGTCGATGGTGTCGCTGCTCTCGACCTCGAGGGTGATGGTCTTCCCCGTCAGCGTCTTCACGAAGATCTGCATCTCGTCGGTCCTCCGCTCCCGCCGCTTCGCCTGTTCTTGCTTCCTCCTTCGCGAGCTCTCCGGACTGAAGGCGGGAGGGAGACGGTGGCGGGTGGTCTGCACTCTGAACTCTGGAGGCGGCGGCGGTGGGGAGAGGAGAGTGGGGGTCGTCCTTATATAGCCGGCGGCCGCGCCCACCCGCTGCGTTAGCGAAACCCTACCTGCCGGAGTTGCAGTCCGGCGCTCTAATGGTGGCGCGCCAATCGCAAATTTCGAGCTGCGTGTGAGACCTTTACTAGTGCTAATTGTCCCGTTTACCGAGACGGTAATTGCTCGCCGTCACTAATGGCGACGTCTGCCTCGGCCCATATGGATGGCCCAGCCCATACAGCTGTTCTGCGGCCAACTGGCAGTACGTCACGTCTCTTTGACCAAGGTTGAGGGGGAGCGGAGAGGCTTCTAGAGACAAACCAATCGAATGGGTAGCGTGGAGCTGCTGGTAGATCAACGGTGCTTGATGCGTGGAATGGAAAGCAGAACGCTCTAGAGGCTTCTAGAGCTTCATCAAATCAGATATCACTTCTCTATGGTTTTCAGGGCATTTGTAGCACATCCCAATTTGAGGGCAATTTTCGTTTTGAGGGATTAGGCTTCTTCTAGCAGATCCTCCACATTGTATTTTTCCTAACAATTTGACTTATTTTTCCCGAAACATAGCCTCACTTCCTCACTTTTTCTCCAACTAGAGCAAGTCTCACGACAACTGAGCAGCCGCTCGTCTCACGCAGTAATGGTCGAAAGGTCGGCGTCCAATCCGACCACTGCCAGCTATAAACTTCGGTGTCGCACCTTTAAACCCTAGCCCACACCTCCCCCAACCTATTTTCGCCACCATCGCCACTTATTAAGGCGTCCACCGACATTGATTTGTGTCACTGGTGCTGCTGAGCTCAAATTAATCGCTGCCCTGGAGCCCAGGCGCATCCTGAGCTCCCACGACGCCTCCCTGAGCCATCTCAACCGGATTCATTTGTCATTTATGTCGTCTTTCCAGGGCTCCAAAACAGAGAGATGCAGCGGGAGGAAAGGTTTGGGGGTGAGACGCTCGTCGCTGAGGAGTAGACATACCATGAGCATCGTCGGGCACACATCGCAGGGGGTGAGCCTTCGAGCTCTGCGGACTTAAGCTCGGAGGAGGCAGAAGAGATGGCGATGGACTCTGCTACCGGATTCGTCGCCACCGACGTCAACTTCAGCGTATTGGACGTGGTGGCCGAAGGCAGGCATCCGCAAAGTATTTTGTCGACGTTCTGGGAACGGAGATCCTCAGACTTGCCTGTCTGCGGCCTGCGGCGTAGCTCAAAGGGGGCCCAGCACGGCCCATCTTCATCAACACAGACCCAAGACCCTCGCGAGGGGCCAAGCCTCGCGGGGCGGACGACACGGAACTTCCTCAGGCACGGCCTCATCAGGCTGGCTCGCAAGGAGACGGAGAGATCAAGGCGGGGTACCTCACGAGGTGCCCGTGACGCAAGCCATGACGACCAAAGGCGCCAGGCGGGCGCCAGCCGCGCAGTGTTCTCCTTTCCTCTTTGGTGCAAAGGGAGCAAGCGCAGGCGAGAGCATCAAGTAAAGGCATCTGTTTCGGTGCAACGAGACCAAGACCAGTCCAACGGCAGGGAGGAAGTCATTGTGGAGCCCAAGCCAGCGTCACCACCAGAGCCTTTGGCAGGCGAGAACCAACTTTAGTCAGGATAAGTGTACCAGATGTTCCCCTTCAAAATGGCCAATTGTTGGCGCCCTTCCCGCTCAATATTTGAGAAGAGGCCCAGGGCCTTTGCCTATAAATAGGACTAGCCACCCCCAGGGTAGAGGAGATGGAGAATCGGCCAACCCAGAAACAAGCAGGGATCGAAATCAGAGAGAGAATCGAGAAGAGAGAGAGAGAGGGGTGACTGAACTCCTCCTAGCAGTTCATCCCCTCAGCCAAGAACAGACCCTCGCGAGGCTGTTCTTCCTTGTATTGCTCATCATCATCAGCCCAAGAGGCAATCCACCAAACCACACACTGGAGTAGGGTATTACACCACAACGGTGGCCCGAACCAGTATAAACCCTGTGTCTCTTGTGCTGTTCTTTCCATAGCTTAGATCTTAGCGTGGCGGTGGGGCGCAGGTAGGTAGAAGGCGAAATCTCCGCGCGCACCCCAGTGTTCGAACCTCAAGGGTCTGCCGGAACCCGAAGTCCGACATTTGGCGCGCAGGTAGGGGTGCGCCGGAATTCGTCTTCCACCACCCCATTCTCCTCCGACCATCGCGTCCATGTCTGACGCTCGTCGGGCCCGCGCCGAGCGCCGGGCCGCTCTCGCTTCCCGCGTCGCCCAGACGGCTCCTGTCGGCGAGCGTCCTCGCCGTTCCCCGTCACCTGCCATCAACGCCGCCACCGGCCCGGCGGGGGACGAGCAGCAAGCGTCGTCTCAGCATCCGTCCGTGCGGCAAGACGGCCGCACCGCTACTCCCTCGCTCACCCCAGCTGATTCTTCGTCCCGCGCGCTCCGCGCACCCATGGAGGCTCGAGCTGCGCTCATTGCGGCAAACGAGCTCCTGCGCTACCGTCCCGTCGACGACGTCTACGAAGAATGGCTCGACCGCGTCGACGAGCTCGTCCGCGCCGCAGGGGGCTCTCCTGCGCCGTCCGTTCCGCTGCACCGCACCCCGCCCCGCGCGGGCGACGAAGCTCCGGCGGCGCCCCGGCCGCCTCCTCCTCAAGAAGGCGCCATGGCTCCAAGGCGCGTGGCCCCTGGGCAGAACCCGCTCCGTTAGGTGCCAGCGCGGCAAGAGCAAAGCTGCCAAGAAGTCCCTCACCCGCAAGAAGCTGCCCGGGCGCTCCCTGCTCCAGCACGTCGCGACCATGCTCCTGCTCCCGCACGTCAAGACCCCGCGCTGCTCCCAGCTGCAGCGCGTGGGGACATGCAAGACCAAGCTCTCCGTCACCCAAGGCCTCCCGTGGCCACAGCTGGCTGTCGTGTCTTCACCACCGAGCTACGCAGCGTCGCGTGGCCTGGCAAGTTCAAGCCAGACCTGCCTCCTCGTTACGACGGCACGGCCGACCCTGCGGAGTTCCTCCAGCTCTATGAGCTGGGCATCGAAGCTGCCAACGGAGACGAGAAGGTCATGGCGAACTGGTTTCCCATGGCGCTCAAGGACGGGGCCCGCACCTGGCTCCTGAACCTGGCTCCAGGCACGATCTCCTCCTGGGACGAGATGCGCACCCGCTTCATCGCCAACTTCCAAGGTACTCGCGACCGGCCACCCGCCGTGAGCGACATGCGCCGCATCAAGCAACAACCCGGAGAGACCCTGCAGAAGTACATCCAACGCTTCAACAACGCACGCCTCAAGATTGCCAAGGTGACCGAGGAGGCCATCATCTCAGCTTTCTCCGACGGCGTGCGCGATGTCAAGATGAAGGAGGAGCTGGCGATGCATGAAGACCTGTGCACTTCCTTGGAGTTGTTCAACTTGGCAACCAAGTGCGCCAGGGCTGAGGAAGGGCGTCTCTCCCTCCTCGAGATGCCTGCCGCAGACCCAAAAGAGAAGAAGCCCAAGGCCAAGGATGTGAAGCGCAAGGGGGCTACCGTGCTCGCGGCAGAACCAGACACCAAGCGGGGCAGAGATCAGCCCGAACCTTCCAAGGGCAGTCGGTACTGTGTGTACCACGACCTCCACACCCACAACACCAACGAATGTCAAGAGCTCCGAGCCGTGCGAGAAGGAAGGATGGGCCGTCGCCCCGACCGCGGTGACCGGGGCTACGGTCGAGGAGGAGGAAGGAACGCAGGACGCTGGGAAGACCGCTGCCCGCGCCAAGGGTGGCGTGATCGACCTCGCGAGGATCGCTGGCAAGACCCGCCTCGCGAGGGAGACTGGAGGGATCAGCCTCGCGAGGATCGCCTGCCAGGCAACGCAGGCCTCCCTCCGCTGCCGCCGCAGCCAAGGAGAAACGAGGACCGCCATCAGGACGAGGGGGCTGGGGGCTTCTAGGAGCCGCGCGCGATCGCCTGCATCCTGGGCGGGGCTCAAGCCCCAGCCTCTCAACGCATCTTCAAGCAGTTCGCCCGCGAAGTGAATGCAGTCCTCCCCAAGCTCGAAGCCACGCGCCCTCTCAGGTGGTCGGCGTGCGCCATCACGTTCAGCTCAGCAGATCAGCTCAAGTGTGCGGCTACAGTCGGAGTCCTCCCGATGCTTTGTTCCCCAATCATCAGCAACGTGGTGGTCACCAGAACCCTCATCGATGGCGGGGCAGGGCTCAACGTCCTGTCTGTGGAAACATTCAACAATCTCCAAGTGCCCTACAACCAGCTTCAGCCAACCAAGCCTTTCTCCGGAGTCACCGATGGCTCCACGGTCCCGATTGGGCAGGTCCGCCTCCCTGTCACCTTCGGGGCACGCGACAACTACCGCACCGAGCTCATCGACTTTGACGTCGCCCACATTCGCCTGCCGTACAACGCCATCCTTGGGTACCCAGCGCTGGCCAAGTTCATGGCCGTAACTCACCATGGCTACAACGTCCTCAAGATGCCAGGAAGTGGCGGAGTCATCACGGTGCCCTGTGAAGAGAAGGACGCGGTGTGTTCTCTGGAACGAGCCTTTCAGGCCACATCACTGGAAGACCCGGATTGCGGAAGCAGGAGGCTTCCCGAGACCGCCCCAAGAAGAAGAAGACATTGTCCGGCCCGGCCCCTCAGGAGGCAGGCCCCTCAGGGCCAGCGCCTGCCCAGGGGGAACCTCCTTCCATCGCATAGGAAAGCGCGCCCGGCGCCTGTAGGGTTTCGTAGTAATTTCAAAAAAATTCCTACGCACACGCAAGATCACGGTGATGCATAGCAACGAGAGGGGAAGAGTGTGATCTACGTACCCTTGTAAATCGACAATGGAAGCGTTAACTTGGTTGATGTAGTCGTACGTCTCCACGGCCCGACCGATCAAGCACCGAAACTACGGCACCTCCGAGTTCTAGCACACATTCAGCTCGATGACGATCCCCGGACTCCAATCCAGCAAAGTGTCGGGGAAGAGTTCCGTCAGCACAACGGCGTGGTGACGATCTTGATGTTCTACTGTCGCAGGGCTTCGCCTAAGCACCGCTACAATATTATCGAGGACTATGGTGGAAGGGGGCATCGTACACGGTAAGAATATGATCACGTGGATCAACTTGTCTCTATGGGGTGCCTCTTGCCTCCGTATATAAAGGATCCAAGGGGGGGTGCGGCCGGCCCTAGTAGGAGGCGCGCAGGAGGAGTCCTACTCCTACCGGGAGTAGGACTCCCCTCCCTTTCCTTGTCCAAGTAGGAGAGGGGGAAGGAAAGGAGAGAGGAGAGGGGGGCGCGTGGCCTGCCCTGGCAGCCCCTCCTCTTCTCCACTTTAGGCCCATGAGGCCCATTAACCCCCCGGGGGGTTCCGGTAACCCCCCAGTGCTCCGGTTTTATCCGAAACTTCCCCGGAACACTTCCGATGTCCGAATATAGCCGTCCAATATATCAATCTTTATGTCTCGACCATTTCGAGACTCCTCGTCATGTCCATGATCACATCCGGGACTCCGAACTAACTTCGGTACATCAAAACTCATAAACTCATAATATAACTGTCATCGAAACCTTAAGCGTGCGGACCCTACGGGTTCGAGAACAATGTAGACATGACCGAGACACGTCTCCAGTCAATAACCAATAGCGGAACCTGGATGCTCATATTGGCTCCTACATATTCTACGAAGATCTTTATCGGTCAGACCGCATAACAACATACGTTGTTCCCTTTGTCATCGGTATGTTACTTGCCCGAGATTCGATCGTCGGTATCTCAATACCTAGTTCAATCTCGTTACCGGCAAGTCTCTTTACTCATTCCGTAATACATCTTCCCGCAACTAACTCATTAGTTGCAATTCTTGCAAGGCTTAAGTGATGTGCATTACCGAGAGGGCCCAGAGATACCTCTCCGACAATCGGAGTCACAAATCCTAATCTCGAAATACGCCAACCCAACATGTACCTTTGGAGACACCTGTAGAGCTCCTTTATAATCACCCAGTTACGTTGTGACGTTTGGTATCACAAAAAGTGTTCCTCCGGCAAACGGGAGTTGCATAACCTCATAGTCATAGGTACATGTATAAGTCATGAAGAAAGCAATATCAACATACTAAACGATCGGGTGCTAAGCTAATGGAATGGGTCATGTCAATCAGATCATTCAACTAATGATGTGATCCCGTTAATCAAATGACAACTCTTTGTCCATGGTTAGGAAACATAACCATCTTTGGTTAACGAGCTAGTCAAGTAGAGGCATACTAGTGACACTCTGTTTGTCTATGTATTCACACATGTATTATGTTTCCGGTTAATACAATTCTAGCATGAATAATAAACTTTTATCATGATATAAGTAAATAAATAATAACTTTATTATTGCCTCTAGGGCATATTTCCTTCAGTCTCCCACTTGCACTAGTCAATAATCTAGATCACATCACCATGTGATTAACATCGATAGTTCACATCATCATGTGATTAACACCCATAGTTCACATCGCCATGTGACCAATACCCAAAGGGTTTACTAGATTTAGTAATCTAGTTCACATCGCTATGTGATTAACACCCAAAGAGTACTAAGGTGTGATCATGTTTTGCTTGTGAGAGAATTTTAGTCAACGGGTCTGCCATATTCAGATCCGTATGTATTTTGCAAATATCTATGTCAACAATGCTCTGCACGGAGCTACTCTAGCTAATTGCTCCCACTTTCAATATGTATCCAGATTGAGACTTAAAGTTATCTAGATCAGTGTCAAAACTTTCATTGATGTAACTCTTTACGACGAACCTTTTGTCACCTCCATAATCGAGAAACATATCCTTATTCCACTAAGGATAATTTTGACCGTTGTCCAGTGATCTACTCCTAGATCACTATTGTACTACCTTGCCAAAATCAGTGTAGGGTATATAATAGATCTGGTACATAGCATGGCATACTTTATAGAACCTATGGCTGAGGCATAGGGAATGACTTTCATTCTCTTTCTATCTTCTGTCGTGGTCGGGTTTTGAGTCTTTACTCAATTTCACACCTTGTAACACAGACAAGAACTCTTTCTTTGACTGTTCTATTTTGAACTACTTAAAAATCTTGTCAAGGTATGTACTCATTGAAAAAAACTTATCAAGCGTCTTGATATATCTCTATAGATCTTGATGCTCAATATGTAAGCAGCTTCACCGATGTCTTTCTTTGAAAAACTCCTTTCAAACACTCCTTTATGCTTTGCAGAATAATTCTACATTATTTCCGATCAACAATATGTCATTCACATATACTTATCAGAAATGTTGTAGTGCTCCCACTCACTTTCTTGTAAATACAGGCTTCACCGCAAGTCTGTATAAATCTATATGCTTTGATCATACTATCAAAGTGTTTATTCCAACTCCAAGATGCTTGCACCAGTCCATAGATGGATCGCTGGAGCTTGCTTATTTTGTTAGCACCTTTAGGATTGAAAAAACCTTCTGGTTGCATCATATACAACTCTTTCTTTAAGAAATCCATTATGGATTGCAGTTTTGTTATCCATTTGCCAGATTTCATAAAATGCGGCAATTGCTAACATGATTTGGACAGACTTTTAAGCATCGATACGAGTGAGAAAATCTCATCGTAGTCAACACCTTGAACTTTGTCGAAAATCTTTTGTGACAATTCTAGCTTTGTAGATAGTAACACTACTATCAGCGTCCGTCTTCCTCTTGAAGATCCATTTATTTTCTATGGCTTGCCGATCATTGGGCAAGTCAACCAAAGTCCATACTTTGTGCTCATACATGGATCCCGTCTCAGATTTCATGGCCTCAAGCCATTTTGCGGAATCTGGGCTCACCATCGCTTCTTCATAGTTCGCAAGTTCGTCATGGTCTAGTAACATGACTTCCAGAACAGGATTACCGTACCACTCTGGTGCGGATCTCACTCTGGTTTACCTACGAGATTCGGTAGTAACTTGATCTGAAGTTACATGATCATCATCATTAGCTTCCTCACTAATTGGTGTAGTAGTCACAAGAGCAGATTTCTGTGATGAACTATTTTCCAATAAGGGAGATGGTACAATTACCTTATCAAGTTTTCTACTTTCCTCCCACTCACTTCTTTCGAGAGAACCTCCTTCTCTAGAAAGGATCCATTCTTAGCAACGAATGTCTTGCCTTTGGATCTGTGATAGAAGGTGTACCCAATAGTCTCCTTTGAGTATCCTATGAAGACATATTTCTCCGATTTGGGTTTGAGCTTATCAGGATGAAACCTTTTCATATAAGCATCACAATCCCAAACTTTAAGAAATGACAACTTTGGTTTCTTGCCAAACCACAGTTCAGATTGTGTCGTCTCAACGGACTTAGATGGTGCCCTTTTAAACGTGAATGCAGCTGTCTTTAATGCATAACCCCAAAACGATAGTGGTAGATCGGTAAGAGACATCATAGGTCGCACCATATCTAATAAAGTACGGTTATGACGTTCGGACACACCATTATGCTGTGGTGTTCCAGGTGGCGTGAGTAGTGAAACTATTTCACATTGTTTTAATTGAAGACCAAACTCATAACTCAAATACTCTTCTCCACGATCAGATCGTAGAAACTTTATTTTCTTGTTACGATGATTTTCCACTTCACTCTGAAATTCTTTGAACTTTTCAAATGTTTCAGACTTATGTTTCATCAAGTAGATATACTCATATCTGCTCAAATCATCTGTGAAGATCAGAAAATAACGATACTTGTCGTGAGCCTTAACACTCATCGGACCGCATACATCAGTATGTATTATTTCCAATAAGTCAGTTGCTCACTCCGGAGAACGGAGTCTTAGTCATCTTGCCCATGAGGCATGGTTCACAAGCATCAAGTGATTCATAATCAAGTGATTCCAAAATCCCATCAGCATGGAGTTTCTTCATGCGCTTTACACCAATATGACCTAAACAGCAGTGCCACAAATAAGTTGCACTATCATTATTAACTTTGCATCTTTTGGTTTCAATATTATGATTATGTGTATTACTACGATCAAGATCCAACGAACTATTTTCATTGGGTGTGTAACCATATAAGGTTTTATTCATGTAAACAGAACAACAATTTATTCTCTTACTTAAATGAATAACCGTATTACAATAAACATGATCAAATCATATTCATGCTCAACGCAAACACCAAATAACACTTATTTAGGTTCAACACTAATCCTAAAAGTTTAGGGAGTGTGCGATGATGATCATATCAATCTTGGAACCACTTCCAACACACATCGTCACTTCACCCTTACTAGTCTCTGTTTATTCTGCAACTCCCGTTTCGAGATACTAATCTTAGCAACTGAACTAGTATCTATTACTGAGGGATTGCTATAAACACTAGTAAAGTACACATCAATAACATGTATATCAAATATACTTATGTTCACTTTGCCATCCTTCTTATCTGCCAATCACTTGGGGTAGTTCCGCTTCCAGTGACCAGTCCCTTTGCAGTAGAAACACTTAGTCTGAGGCTTAGGACCAGACTTGGGCTTCTTCACTTGAGCAGAAACTTGCTTGCTATTCTTCTTGAAGTTCCCCTTCTTCCCTCTGCCCTTTTCTTGAAACTAGTGGTCTTGTCTACCATCAACACTTGATGTTTTTCTCGATTTCTACCTTCGTCAATTTCCGCATTACGAAGAGCTTGGGAATCATTTCCGTTATCCCTTGCATATCATAGTTCATCATGAAGTTCTACTAACTTGGTGATGGTGACTAGAGAATTCTGTCAATCACTATCTTATCTGGAAGATTAACTCCCACTTGATTCAAGCGATTGTAGTACCCAGACAATCTGAGCACATGCTCACTAGTTGAGCCATTCTCCTCCATCTTTTAGCTATAAAACTTGTTGGAGACTTCATATCTCTCAACTCGGGGTTTTGCTTGAAATATTAACTTCAACTCCTGGAACATCTCATATGGTCCATGACGTTCAAAACGTCTTTGAAGTCCCGATTCTAAGCCATTTAAGTATGGTGCACTAAACTATCAAGTAGTCATCATATTGAGCTAGCCAAACATTCATAACGTCTGCATCTGCTCCTGCAATAGGTCTGTCACCTAGCGGTGCATCAAGGACATAATTCTTCTGTGCAGCAATGAGGATAAACCTCAGATCACGGATCCAATCCGCATCATTGCTACTAACATCTTTCAACACAATTTTCTCTAGGAACATATCAAAATAAACACAGGGAAGCAACAACGCGAGCTATTGATCTATAACATAATTTGCAAAATACTACCAGGACTAAGTTCATGATAAATTTAAGTTCAATTTAATCATATTACTTGAGAACTCCCACTTAGATAGACATCCCTCTAATCCTCTAAGTGATTACGTGATCCAAATCAACTAAACCATGTCCGATCATCACGTGAGATGGAGTAGTTTCATTGGTGAACATCGCTATGTTGATCATATCTACTATATGATTCACGCTCGACCTTTCGGTCTCCATGTTCCGAGGCCATATCTGTATATGCTTGGCTCGTCAAGTATAACCTGAGTATTCCGCGTGTGCAACTGTTTTGCACCCGTTGTATTTGAACGTAGAGCCTATCACACCCGATCATCACGTGGTGTCTCAGCACGAAGAACTTTCGCAACGGTGCATACTCAGGGAGAACACTTCTTGATAATTAGTGAGAGATCATCTTATAATGCTACCGTCAATCAAAGCAGGATAAGATGCATAAAAGATAAACATCACATGCAATCAATATAAGTGATATGATATGGCCATCATCATCTTGTGCTTGTGATCTCCATCTCCGAAGCACCGTCGTGATCACCATCGTCACTGGCGCGACACCTTGATCTCCATCGTAGCATCGTTGTCATCTCGCCAATCTTATGCTTCCACGACTATCGCTGCCGCTTAGTGATAAAGTAAAGCATTACAGCGCGATTGCATTGCATACAATAAAGCGACAACCATATGGCTCCTGCCAGTTGCCGATAACTCGGTTACAAAACATGATCATCTCATACAATAAAATTTAGCATCATGTCTTGACCATATCACATCACAACATGCCCTGCAAAAACAAGTTAGACGTCCTCTACTTTGTTGTTGCAAGTTTTACGTGGCTGCTACAGGCTTAAGCAAGAACCAATCTTACCTACGCATCAAAACCACAACGATAGTTTGTCAAGTTGGTGCTGTTTTAACCTTCGCAAGGACCGGGCGTAGCCACACTTGGTTCAACTAAAGTTGGAGAAACTGTCACCCGCAAGCCACCTATGTGCAAAGCACGTCGGGAGAACCGGTCTCGCGTAAGCGTACGTGTAATGTCGGTCCGGGCCACTTCGTCCAACAATACCGCCAAACCAAAGTATGACATGCTGGTAAGCAGTATGACTTATATCACCCACAACTCACTTGTTTTCTACTCGTGCATATAACATCAACATATAAAACCTAGGCTCGGATGCCACTGTAGGGTTTCGTAGTAATTTAAAAAAAATTCCTACGCACACGCAAGATCATGGTGATGCATAGCAACGAGAGGGGAAGAGTGTGATCTACGTACCCTTGTAGATCGACAACGGAAGCGTTAACTTGGTTGATGTAGTCGTACGTCTCCACGGCCCGACCGATCAAGCACCAAAACTACGGCACCTCCGAGTTCTAGCACACGTTCAGCTCGATGACGATCCCCGGACTCCGATCCAGCAAAGTGTCGGGGAAGAGTTCCGTCAGCACGATGGCGTGGTGACGATCTTGATGTTCTACTGTCGCAGGGCTTCGCCTAAGCATCGCTACAATATTATCGAGGACTATGGTGGAAGGGGGCACCGTACACGGCTAAGAATATGATCACGTGGATCAACTTGTCTCTATGGGGTGCCTCTTGCCTCCGTATATAAAGGATCCAAGGGGGGGGGTGCGGCCGGCCCTAGTAGGAGGCGCGCAGGAGGAGTCCTACTCCTACCGGGAGTAGGACTCCCCTCCCTTTCCTTGTCCAAGTAGGAGAGGGGGAAGGAAGGGAGAGAGGAGAGGGGGGCGCCGCCCCTCCCTCCTTGTCCAATTCTGACTAGGGGGAGAGGGGGCGCATGGCCTGCCCTGGCAGCCCCTCCTCTTCTCCACTTTAGGCCCATGAGGCCCATTAACCCCCCGGGGGGTTCCGGTAACCCCCCGGTGCTCCGGTTTTATCCGAAACTTCCCCGAAACACTTCCGGTGTCCGAATATAGCCGTCCAATATATCAATCTTTATGTCTCGACCATTTCGAGACTCCTCGTCATGTCCGTGATCACATCCGGGACTCCGAACTAACTTCGGTACATCAAAAATCATAAACTCATAATATAACTGTCATCGAAACCTTAAGCGTGCGGACCCTACGGGTTCGAGAACAATGTAGACATGACCGAGACACGTCTCCGGTCAATAACCAATAGCGGAACCTGGATGCTCATATTGGCTCCTACATATTCTACGAAGATCTTTATCGGTCAGACCGCATAACAACATACGTTGTTCCCTTTGTCATCGGTATGTTACTTGCCCGAGATTCGATCGTCGGTATCTCAATACCTAGTTCAATCTCGTTACCGGCAAGTCTCTTTACTCGTTCCGTAATACATCTTCCCGCAACTAACTCATTAGTTGCAATGCTTGCAAGGCTTAAGTGATGTGCATTACCGAGAGGGCCCAGAGATACCTCTCCGACAATCGGAGTGACAAATCCTAATCTCGAAATACGCCAACCCAACATGTACCTTTGGAGACACCTGTAGAGCTCCTTTATAATCACCCAGTTACGTTGTGACGTTTGGTAGCACACAAAGTGTTCCTCTGGCAAACGGGAGTTGCACAATCTCATAGTCATAGGAACATGTATAAGTCATGAAGAAAGCAATAGCAACATACTAAACGATCGGGTGCTAAGCTAATGGAATGGGTCATGTCAATCAGATCATTCAACTAATGATGTGATCCCGTTAATCAAATGACAACTCTTTGTCCATGGTTAGGAAACACAACCATCTTTGATTAACGAGCTAGTCAAGTAGAGGCATACTAGTGACACTCTGTTTGTCTATGTATTCACACATGTATTATGTTTCCGGTTAATACAATTCTAGCATGAATAATAAACTTTTATCATGATATAAGGAAATAAATAATAACTTTATTATTGCCTCTAGGGCATATTTCCTTCAGCACCCTCCTCAGGCAGGGCTCGAGGGCTCTCCCCTGGAGGGCCACCGACCTGGCTAAGGTCACGAGAGAGGCGCTTGGGCGCCACATGGAGGCGTGTTTCGAAGCGCGTTTCCCTCAAGAAGGAGTAAGGCAAGGAGAGCCGGACCCTCAGGAGTTCGTCAGCAAGGCCATTCAGGAGCTACAGGAGTCAAGAGTCATGAAAGGCGGCCGCCGCCTACCAGCTGTGGCTCCCCATCCAGGCGAGGATGGTGGGCTGCGCGTCTGCATCGACATACCAGGGCTCAATCGAGTCACCTCTCTAGAGCACCTTTGGCCCTCGCGAGTGGGGCGCTGCGAAGGTCCACCCCACAGCTACGTTCGCATGCCTTACGGCTTGCCGAACGTGGCTGCCACGTACCAGCGCCTCATGAGGGGCATCATGGAGGCTCAAGAGGCCAGGCGTTCCGCATCCCTGGCGGAGATGGAGATGGTCCGCGAGGAGCCACCAGCGCCTCCGGAGCCTCCCGAGGCCCCTGGGCCTGGGGGCTCGTGAGGATCGGCTTCCGCAGCCCACCGAGTCTGCTACACCAACACTCCTTCGTCCTCAACATCATCAGGTGACATCTTTCAAGTTTCATTTCCAGCTGGGAGCGCCCCCCAGGGCTGCATTATTCCCAGGCCGCGTGGGTCCGTCCCTGTGGCATGTATCCCTTTTATTTCATGTTGTTAGCTTACTTTGTTGGGGGAGCCCCATGGGCTGCATCATCCCGAAGTCGCTCGGGCCTGACCCAGTGATGTCCGCCTTCCCAGCATCTATTTGAATGAATCCACTCCTTCACGGCTAATGTGTTTGACCTAGTTGCCCGCTCAACTGACGCCAACTGACGGAGCTGCTCCCAAACGGCACGACGCTTGCGCATGGGTCCGTCCCTGCAACGCTAACAAACCTGAATGGCTGAGCTCTGGCCGCGGCAGCCTCGCATGGCGCCACCTCGTCAAGCCTTCAGTGCCTCATCGCCCCTCGGAAGCAACCAACGGCTGACTGTCAATTGTCATGGCAACCCCTCGTTCTTTCTATGACGGGTTTATAGGATCTCCTAAAGGAGCTGCGTCAGGATAGGCCCTTGCGGTGTCTCCTTCACTCTCATCCGCGTGAACCGCTTGCACGTTAAAGGGGGGTGCCTGAGCATCGCGACTCAGGGCTCCTACTGGCTCTCCAGCCCTCACCCTCTGGCCTTGTCCACGGCATCGCGACCTGGCATACCAGCGATGGCTGAGACTCGCTCGAGGACCGGGACCCGAGGACGCAGAGCAGAAAGGGGAGCAAAGGCGAGAGGGGAGGGACACGCGAGGACCTCGCCGAGCAACCTCACGCCTGCCGATGCACGGACCCGGCGACACACCAGAGAGCGGTCCCTGATTCTTGAGATAAGTCACCACCCGGAAGCACCAGCTACCGTGGCACCATCCCCACACCTAATGCAATCCCATGTTAGCGACACCGCTCTCCTTTCTCACCGAACGATGGCTGCTTGAGCGCCAAAGGGGACCTCCTGAGCATCGCGACTCAGGGGATCTTACCGGACCCCGGGTCGCTCACCTCCTGGCCTTGACCACGGCATCGCGACCTGGCATACCAGTGACGGCTGAAGCCGCCTTGGGACTGGGACCTGTCGACACAGAGCACCAAGCCCTCATGAGGTTCGAAAGGGAGAACTGAGCTAAGATAGAATGAGCAACTCGCACAGTTCTATGACAAGGGTTATATTAACAAAACAGGATCACAGGCACCTTACAAGCCCCCACGGGACGCGTCTTTGATTCCTCGCAGGGAACAGATCCTAAAAGGACGATAACTACACGCGCCCCTGCAAAAGTCGCCATCATCAATAGTGGGCCGTCAAGCACCGGCGCCAACCCCATCCAGATCAGAGTCGGCGACGGCCTGACGAGCCCGCCCTGCTCCAGGAGCAGCGCCGACTCAGGGGCTCGTAGCTGTCGTCGCTCGTCTCCGGAGTCGCGAAGAGCTCGCCGGAGTCGCTGGAACCTCCGACGCCTCCGTCGCTTGAGCAGCCGCCAAGGGAGCGATCGGCGGGCCCAGTCCTCGCCGTAGCAGGGCCCCGACCACCTCTCCCGGGACAGCACTCCAGCCGGCACCCGTTCGCATCGAAGACCTTGAAGAACATCACCGAAGCACCGTCGTACTCCAAGTGGATCGCGAAGGCGCCTCTTGTCCCGCAAACCCGGGCGATTTCGCTCCAGCCTCGAGTCATGAAGACCTCGCCCGGGGCAACGACCGCGACCTCTGCCTCGGTCGCGAGGGCGATGCAGCCGGCGTGCTGCAGCCAAAGCTCCAGGAGCTTTCCATGCAGAATGATGGAGGCGAAGAAGGGAGGAAGGCGAATCCAGGACCGAGGAGGCATGGCGGCATGGAGCACGAACTCTCGGGAGGAGCCCTCAGTGTGGACCCTAGGGGGGATGACCCACACCTTCGTGACCCGTCGGCGCCGACGGCGGCGCCGCCCGTGGCGATCGGCATCGACTCCTTCAGAGCCCTCGATGTGGGCGTACAAGGGAAGCGGGAACCCCGGCGGTGGCCGCTCGCACCAGGGCCTCGACACCACCTGATGGGCCCCCTCGTCCCGGCCGCGGAGGGTGAGCCGTTTCTTCGGCAGGAGCGGGTCTGGTTCCTCTCGGGGAGCCTTTCCCTTCTCTGCCGTTGAGAACCGGCGGATCAGAGCCATTGCAGCAAGACGGAGCAAGGACCGGGAAGAAGGAGAAGCAAGAAGGGATGGACTGGAAGGGCGCGCGTCGTTCCGTACTTATGGCCGGCGAAGGCCAACCGCCGACCTCCACGATCATAGGTAATCATGACCCGCCTTGCATGCAGGGACTTTTCCAATCTGTGCAGTTGCCGAGGCGCCGTGGGGAAGTGGAGACGCCCACGTCCAATCAATCGCCACGCGGCGCCCAAGGCCGCAGGCTGTTAGGGCCCGTGGCGCTTCACTATTGCCCTTTCGCCTCCCTGCACGGCCAAGTCCGGGCGCGCCTTCGGCCCGGGGGCTACTGTCGGCATTCTAGGAACGGGGGTCCCCAGACTTGCCTGCCTGCGGCCTGCGGCATGGCTCAAAGGGGGTCCAACACGGCCCATCTTCATCAACACAGACCCAAGACCCTCGCGAGGGGCCAAGCCTCGCGGGGCGGACGACACGTAGCTTCCTCAGGCACGGCCTCATTAGGCTGGCTCGCGAGGAGGCAGAGAGATCAAGGCGGGGTACCTCACGAGGTGCCCGTGACGCAAGCCATGACGACCAAAGGTGCCAGGCGGGCGCCAGCCGCGCAGTGTCCTCCTTTCCTCTTTGGTGCAAAGGGAGCAAGCGCAGGTGAGAGCATCAAGCAGAGGCACCCGTTTCGGTGCAATGAGACCAAGACCAGTCCAACGGCATGGAGGAAGTCATTGTGGAGCCCAAGCCAGCGTCACCACCAGAGCCTTTGGCAGGCGAGGACCAACTTTAGTCAGGATAAGTGTACCAGATGTTCCCCTTCAAAATGGCCAATTGTTGGCGCCCTTTCCGCTCAATATTTGGGAAGAGGCCCAGGGCCTTTGCCTATAAATAGGACTAGCCACCCCCAGGGTAGAGGAGATGGAGAATTGGCCAACCCAGAAACAAGCAGGGATCGAAATCAGAGAGAGAATTGAGAAGAGAGAGAGAGAGAGAGAAAGGGGTGACTGAACTCCTCCTAGCAGTTCATCCCCTCAGCCAAGAACAGACCCTCGCGAGGTTGTTCTTCCTTGTATTGCTCATCATCATCAGCCCAAGAGGCAATCCACCACACCACACTCTGGAGTAGGGTATTACACCACAACGGTGGCCCGAACCAGTATAAACCCTGTGTCTCTTGTGCTATTCTTTCCATAGCTTAGATCTTAGCGTGGCGGTGGGGCGCAGGTAGGTAGAAGGCAAAATCTCCGCGCGCACCCCAGTGTTCGAACCTCAAGGGTCTGCCAGAACCCGAAATCTGACATATTTGAACTATATTTTGTCTAATTGTGCGATTTGCCAGCATCTCCTGCTCAGATTGGATAGAGTCAAGGACAGTTGCTTTCTCCGCCTCGAACTGCGTCGCCACCTCCGCGGCTTCACTGTATTCGCCCATCGCCTCTTCCATACCAAATGTGTCGGGCTCAAACTCCATGCTCGGCGCCACGTCTTCCTTCACCCCGTCCTTTCTCGCGTCTTCCTCCTCCATGCCCAACTCCTCCTCCTCCGACACCTCTTCCTCTGCCACCTCCCCCTCCCCAGTCACAATGTGAGTGGCGCGACGCGCGTCCTCACGCATATCTGGGTGTGGCATTATTCCTTTGCGACACGCATCTCGGCAGTGTTCTCTGACCGACGCTTGGGCGTGAGCATCCTGTAGTAGGTTATTTGTCGTCGGGGGAGGATAAAATGGTGAGTGGTGTCGGCGCGGACGCAAGGGAAAGGATGGAAATGGCACTGGCTATGGTCTCTTTTGCCGACCGACTTAAATAGCCAGATTTGATGCCTCGGGCCGCAACCCCGAGCGATGGCATGAATTGTGTTCTCACCAAATCCAAGGAGGAAGTCGATTGACTGATGGGTTTTTATGTAGGCCCCACCTGATAGTTCAATGTGGCTGCCACGTACATGTTATCGGCACCACGTATGGGTTGGATATGAAGGGCGCCGGACAACCGGCTGTTTGGGTCGGGTATGGAGGGCTTGAGCATTTTATACCTGCCGCGTCTAGCGTGCTCAACTTTTGACTCGCGGGTTGCTCGTGGTGTCTACTCGGCGTCTGTTGTAAAGTTTTGGTCCTACCAAGGATATCCTTATAATTTCAGCCGCAAATTTGAGGTGGTTTGCTACCTACGGGATTTCATCCTACTTTCCCCAATAGAATATAAACTTTGGAGTGATTCTTTGCTGCACTTTGAGGGATTATCATGATGTTTAATTATGTTAATAATGTTGAGAGTTGGCACTAATGAAAGTATGAGCCCTAGGCATTGTTTCCAAGCATTGGGACACCATTTTACTCACTTTTGTGACTTACCTTGTTGTTTTTATCTGTTCAGATTATAAAAAGCCATTTCTACCATCCATATTACACATCTATCATAATTTCTTTGCCGAACTAGTGCACCTATACAACTGACAATTGTATTAGGTGTGTTGGGGACACAAGAGACTACTTGTATTTGATTGCAGGGTTATTTGAGAGAGAACCACCTTCATCCTACACTCGTAGATTGATAAACCTTAGGTCACTCACTTGAGTGAAATTTGGTTTTGTTCTACAAAACTCCGCGCTTGGAGGCCCAACAAAGTCTTCAAGAATAAAGTTGTGTAGTAGATATCAGGGGTTAGGGTTTACATGAGGATCTAAACGATCTTGGGCCGCTGCCGTTCTTGGCTTGTCCAAGATGATCATAGAGCTGAAGAGCTCTGCCCGGGCCTCCCCTATAGCTGGGTTCCTTGAGGTTGTGTGGGCCCTTGGTAGGCCTGTTGTCGTGCTTCCTTTTTGGCTAGCTATCCCCGGTGAACGGCACCGTCATAGGTACCAAGTGCATGGTGAGCGTCCAATACCACATGATAACACCATTTCTTTCCTATGGCGGTGAGATCTCAATCCAAGGCCGAATCTTCCCTAGGGGAGTGGGAGAGATGATTTTGAGCATCCCATGGACATCAACATGTCAAGTGCTCCATCATCAAGAGACATGTGCAACATATACTTCATACTCCCTCCGTCCCGAAATACTTGTCAAAGAAATGGATGTATCTAGACGTATTTTAGTTCCAGATACATCCACTTTTATCCATTTCTGCGACAAGTAATTTCAGACGGAGGGAGTACATATAAAGGTGAATCTTCTCCTTTATGCATGTTCACTTGGCACTCTCATGGATGGTATACTACTTGACCCTCCCCCTCGTGCACACATAGGTTTGAGCGAAGCATCACATGTACCATGGAGGTGATCATGAATTAGAGCGCGACCACCATCCAACAGGGAAGCTTGGAGGAGGTGACAGAAGAAGACAAAGCAATAGAGGGAATGTAGATTTTGCACTACCGGACAGGCCAGTCAGCATCTGCATGAAGCCCCAAACCTTATGTTGCCACCAGACTATTCGGTAAGGGGGAATAGACTGTCTGGTCTTCCCGACCATACTATCCGGTAGTGCTTCTGCAAGCAGAGTTGGGGCAAGGCCCGTGTATATTTCCCCTTTCCCCCTTACTCACCCCTTCGTGACTATATATATATCATCTTCCCCTCCTCCATTCTAGGGTAAGCTAAGATAGAACTCAAACCTTAGAGCTTAGCTCATGTATCTCCCCTTGTGGGATTACTCCTCCATGGAGATGGCTCCTCTAGTGGAGATTAGGCATCCTCTTGAGGGAATGACTACATAGGAGTACCAAGGCGTCCACTTGTGGGGAAGATTCCTCCATGGAATTCAAGTCCTCCTTGACTTAGGACTTGGGGAAGAAGCTTACCTTATTTCATCTTTTTCTTTGGATGGTCGAACTAATGATCTATCTATGTGTATCTTGTATTGTATCTTGTGTGTTAATTTGCATTCATTTCCCATGTGATTCTCTCGTTTCCCTTTGTGTTCTTCCTTAGACCCACCTCCAATTCGTGAAGATCGGTCCACCCTAGGGGTTTCCCTACATCACACACCTCCATAGCAGCCACCAAGAACACATCAAGATCCAATCCGTGAAGAGGGAAGAAGACAATGAAGGTGGAGGAAGCCACACCGCCATCTACGCTGGCTTGGACCTCTAAGTTGACGCCATCTCCATCAATGCATCAACAACGACGCCTCCACCATGTACTCCTTCCCCAACGTGTCTCTCACGTTAGTTATGATATCCCCCAGCTCTATGTATTTGTCTCTCATGTTTGAATAATCTTTCATCCCTAGGTAGATGGTTATTAACTTGTGTTTGACTGCTTGTGAGTTATTATGCATAGATCGTTTCTATGTACCGGTGTAGGTCGCGAAAGTTTACTAGGTAACACATATATGATTTCTACTAAGTAAACGTCATGTGATTGAATGGTGTGAAATAAGCCACCTCTATCCTTTATCATATAACCGAGGAGCAATGAATACTCGTTATCTTTATGTCGCATCTGATGGGAAACCCTTAGTTATCACCTTATACCGGCGGAAGTCCAAGTTGAGTGGTAGTGGTGTGAGAGGTATGTGTCTTGTGGCAGCATGACATGCCTAGCCTTAGACTTCACCCTGTTACCTCACTTGTTAGTTTCCATGCACCCATAGGCCTATATTACTCGTGCATCACTTCGACTTGTTAGTTACCTTCAATTGCATTTTTTACATTATTGTTCATGTTACATAAATCCTTTATTTACTGTATTCCTAGCAACCGGTAGAATAGACTTGTTAGCTACATAGTGTTTTTCTGACCGAAGTCAGCAGGAGCTCTGCATTTTCATTAAGTAGGGGGAAAAACTATACACCAGCTGCAAGCAGCTTATAGAGAAGGAAAAAGGGGCAGCATGAGACCAGCCAAACCCAAGGCTAGGCATGAACTCAGGCTACAGAGCACAAGACAACTACTCTCGTGCCCCCTGAAGGAGGCTAAAATCATCACATGCTAATTTCAGGATGTCCACTGCATTCATCTGCTTGTCTTCGAATATTCTCCTGTTACGTTCCTTCCAAATGTGCCAAGCAACATAGCAAGTGATCGCCGAACACTCATTCCCGGGGGGCTTTTGAGAGATGTGATGCAGCCTTTGCCACCAGCCACTTACAGAGGTAGCGCTCTGACCAATTAGAGCCGCATGTGGATGAGCGTTTGCTAGTCCAAACCACACCTCCTTGGCGAAGGGGTAGTGAAGCAGCAGATGGGCAGCGGACTCATGTTCTTGGTCACAAAGCTTACAAACCGGTTCATGTGGCCAACCCTGCCTCAGGAGCCTATCAGCAGTCCAATTTCTGTTCTGTAGCAAAAGCTAGATGAAGAATCGCAACCTTCCCTCAATTTTGGTCTTCCACACTCTGTCCAAATCAGGCATCCTAATTCTCCCAGTGAACTGAATGTGGTATGCAGATTTTGCTGAGTACTTCCCACAGTTTGAATGAATCCAAGTGATTTTATCGGGTAGTTCTGTGAGGGTGATTCTCTGAATTTTGTCCCAAATAAACAGAAACTGGAGCAAGTCCTCTTCATTATTGATCGGTGGCAATTTCTGAAGCCAATAGTCTCCCGCAATGGCATCCTTAACCGTCAAAGATTTCTTCCTTGTCCTTTTGAACAGAGATGGCACAAGAGTAGCAGGGGCCATGCCGTCAAGCTAGTGATCACGCCAAAATTGTGTCTTGCCTCCATCACCAAGAGTAATATGGGTGCAAGCCTTGAAAAGTGCCAGATCGGTGTCATCGCAGGGAATAGGGGAACCTTTCCAAGGTCTATCAAGGTCATCCCATCGCAACCATAACCAACGCAGTCTCAATGCCCTACCAAAGAACTCCAAGTTTTTTATACCGATGCCTCCGTATTCTTTTGGGGAGCAAGTTTTCTTCCAGTTCACCATGCATTTGCCACCACTAGCCTGTTCTTCAGCCATCCACAGAAAAATTCTTCTGATCTTGTCAATTTTCTTGATATCCCACATGCTCAAGGTTAGTCTCGTGAGGAAATAAGTGGCCATGGAGGTTAACACAGAGTTTGTAAGCACCAACCTGCTAAGATTCTCATTTTCCTACCATTCCAGTGTGATAATCTCGAAGCAATTTTGTCCACAAGCAACTGTTCGTCAACCCTCCTTGGCTTTTTCAAGCTGAGAGGGAGGCCCAGGTGTCTGCAAGGTAGGGATCCAGTAGCGCCACCAAAAGGATCAAGAATTTGCTCAAGGTTGATATGATCACAACTTACTGGGTAGGCCACACATTTCTGGAAGTTGGCATGCAGACCAGAGATTTCACCAAATCTGGAGAGGATTGCTTGTACGACCACAATTTCATCTCCGACTTGATTGATAAAGAGTGCAACATCATCTGCATAGAAACTAGCTCTCATACGAGCATCAGAGTTAGCTAGGGGGGAGGATACCTAGTTCAGTGGAAGAACTAAGGATTCTCTACAGGGGATCAAGCGCAAGAATGACGAGCATTGGGGAGAGGGGGTCTCCCTGCCGTAGCCCCCGCCCGTGCCAAAAGGGTCTTCCAGGCAACCCATTAAGCAACACTCTGGAAGAAGATGTAGCCAACATACCAGAGATGATGTCTCTCCACCTTTGACTAAAACCAAAACCTCTCAAAACCTCTAGCAGCAATTCCCAGTGGATAGAATCAAAGGCCTTTGCAATGTCAAGCTTGAGGAAAATAAGTGGCGATTTCTTGGTGTGAGCATCTTTGAGGGAGTTGCGAACAAAGAGGAAGTTGTCGTGAATGCAGCGCTTCTTGATGAAAGCGCTTTGGCTTGGAGAGATGATGTTCATCAATTCTGGCCCCAACCTGTTAGCCAAGAGCTTACATACAATTTTGGCAAAACTGTGCATCAGACTAATTGGTCAGAAATCCCTTGGGTCCGAGGCCTCCCCCTTCTTAGGGATCAGAGTCAGATTAGCAGAGTTGAGGAGGTGGGCTATAGCAGCATTCAAATCAAGGAATTGAGCAATAACATTGAGAAGATCAAGATTCACCAACTCCCAACAACATTTGACGAAATCACCAATATAACCATCAGGTCCAGGTGCTTTTTCACCATGCAAAGACTACACAGCCTCCTTGATCTCGTCTAAGGTAGCAGGACCATCTAGATGTTGCAAGTTGAAGGAAGGTAGATTGAGGAACTACAGATCCAGGCCCCATGTGCGCTCCTGTCTATGCCCAATGAGCTTACTAAAGTGATCAAGTAGAGCCTTTGCTTTGGCCCCGTGTTCGGTTAGCGTCTCTGCGCCAACTGTTAGTGAGGGAATATGATTTTTCCTCCTCCTCCCATTAGCTCTGAGGTGGAACCATTTTGTGTTAGCATCTCCCATTTTTATCTTGGTTGCTCGGGATCTTTGTCTCCATCTGATTCGATCGAGTGGTGCAAACCCCAACAATTTAGCCTTGAGGTCTTTCCTTAACCCCCTTTCATCCTCGGATAGCTCCCCATTTTCTTGGGCAAGGTCCAACTAGAAGATCACTTCATTTGCAATGTCCTCTTGAATCCTTCTCTTTTTTTCTCAGATCTTTGTTCCATTTCCTCAAGGTTGACGCGGTTCTGGAAAGTTTTGTGTGAAGCACTCAGATGGCATCAGTGGAGAATACCTCCTTGTTCCAAGCCTGCTGAACCACTTGGTGAAAACCCTTAATTTTGAACCAGATGAAGGAAATATGCCCTAGAGGCAATAATGATGTTATTTATATTTCCTTATATCATGATAAATGTTTATTATTCATGCTATAATTGTATTAATCGGAAACTTAGTACATGTGTGAATACATAGACAAACATAATGTCACTAGTATGCCTCTACTTGACTAGCTCGTTGAATCAATGATGGTTATATTTCCTAACCATAGACATGAGTTGTCATTTGATTAACGGGATCACATCATTAGAGAATGATGTGATTGACTTGACCCATCCATTAGCTTAGCACGATGATCGTTTAGTTTGTTGCTATTGCTTTCTTCATGACTTATACATGTTCCTATGACTATGAGATTATGCAACTCCCGAGTACCAGAGGAACACTTTGTGTGCTACCAAACGTCACAACGTAACTGGGTGATTATAAAGGTGCTCTACAGGTGTCTCCGATGGTGCTTGTTGAGTTGGCATAGATCAAGATTAGGATTTTTCACTCCGATTGTCGGAGAGGTATCTCTGGGCCCTCTCGATAATGCACATCACTATAAGCCTTGCAAGCAATGTAACTAATGAGTTAGTTTCAGGATGATGCATTACAGAACGAGTAAAGAGACTTGCCAGTAATGAGATTGAACTAGGTATTGAGATACCGACGATGGAATCTCGGGCAAGTAACATACTGATGACAAAGGGAACAACGTATGTTGTTATGCGGTTCGACAGATAAAGATTTTCGTAGAATATGTAGGAGCCAATATGGGCATCCAGGTTCTGCTATTGGTTATTGACCAGAGAAGTGTCTCGGTCATGTCTACATAGTTCTCGAACCCTACAGTCCACATGCTTAATGTTCATTGATGATATAGTATTTATGAGTTATGTATGTTGGTAACCGAATGTTGTTCGGAGTTCTGGATAAGATCACGGACATGATGAGGAACTCCGAAATGGTCCGGAGATAAAGTTTGATATATGGGATAGTAGTGTTTGGTCTCCGGAAGGGTTCCGAAATTCACCGGAAGGGGTTCCGGATGTTTCCCGAAATGTTTGGGTACGAGAACACTTTATTTGGGCCAAAGGGGAAAGCCCACAAGGTTTTTGGAAAGCGCAAAAAAAGTTTTGCGGAGTCCAGGGGCCAGACGCCAGGGTCCCTGGCGTCTGGCCCTGGAGTCCGAGAAGGGCTCTTGCCTTTCGGGTGTAACCGACTTTGTGGAGGCTTTTACTCCAAGTTTCGACCCCAAGGCTCAACATATAAATAGAGGGGTAGGGCTAGCACCCAAGACACATCAAGAAACACCAAGCCGTGTGCCGGCAACCCCGTCCCCTCTAGTTTATCCCCCGTAATAGTTTTCGTAGTGCTTAGGCGAAGCCCTGCGGAGATTGTTCTTCACCAACACCGTCACCGCGCCGTCGTGCTGTCGGAACTCATATAATACTTCGCCCCTCTTGCTAGATCAAGAAGGTGAGGACGTCATTGAGCTAAACGTGTGCTGAACGCGGAGGTGTCGTATGTTAGGTACTTGATCGGGACGGATCGTGAAGGTGTACGACTACATCAACCGCGTTGATAAACGCTTCCGCTTTCGGTCTACGAGTGTACGTAGATATACTCTCCCCTCTCGTTGCTATGCATCACCATGATCTTGCGTGTGCGTAGGATTTTTTTTTTTGAAATTACTGTGTTCCCCAACAGTGGTATCAGAGCCAGGTTTATGCGTAGATGTTATATGCACGAGTAGGACACAAGTGAGTTGTGGGCGATACAAGTCATACTGCTTACCAGCATGTCATACTTTGCTTCGGCGGTATTGTTGGATGAAGCGGCCCAGACCAACATTACATGTACGCTTACGCGAGACTGGTTCTACCGACGTGCTTTGCACACAGGTGGCTGGCGGGTGTCAGTTTCTCCAACTTTAGTTGAACCGAGTGTGACTATGCCCGGTCCTTGTTGAAGGTTAAAACAACACTAACTTGACGAAATATCGTTGTGGTTTTGATGTGTGGGTAAGAACGGTTCTTGCTCAGCCCGTAGTAGCCACATAAAACTTGCAACAACAAAGTAGAGGACGTCTAACTTGTTTTTGCAGGGCATGTTGTGATGTGATATGGTCAAGGCATGATGCTATATTTTATTGTATGAGATGATCATGTTTTGTAACGGACTTATTGGCAACTGGCAGGAGCCATATATTTTTTCTTAAGAGATGTAGAAGCCATCAGAGGTCGAGGAGATCTCAATCCCAAGAAAATAGCGAAGAGGACCAAGATCAGTCATGAGGAACTGGTCGTGAAGGCGAGCCTTAACAAAGGCAATGTAGTGAGAGTCGTCACCAGTGATGATCATGTCATCAACATAAAATAGGAGAAGAGTCCGACCACGAGGAGACATGTGAACAAACAACGCGGGATCATAATCACTGGGCAAGAAACCAGTGGCAGTCACCACAGAGGCGAAGCGCTCAAACCAGGCGCGAGGGGCCTGTTTAAGACCGTAGAGGGAGCGCCGAAGTCTATAGGCCATACCGTGAGGAGCATAGTACCCCGTTGGTGGCTACATATAAACCTCCTCACGCGACTCGCCATTGAGAAAGGCGTTCTATACATCAAGTTGAGAGATAGACCAATGACAAACAGAAGCCACAACAAGGAGAGTGCGGACAGTGGTCATGTGGGACACAGGAGTGAATGTCTCATCATAATCACGCCCCTGCTCCTACTGAAAACCACAGGCCACAATATGAGCTTTGTAGCATTCAAGAGAACCATCGGAGCGAGTATTAATCTTGTAGACCCACTTGTAGGTGATGGGACGAACACCGGAAGGGAGGGAGACCAGATCCCATGTGTCAGAGCGCTCAAGGGCAGCAAGCTCTTCGGCCATCGCAAGCTGCCATTCAGGCTGAGTCATGGCAGTCCCATAGGAAGTGGGCTCAGCAATAACAGAGAGACCGTACCGATTAGGGGAGTAGCGATCAGGCGGGGGGCGAGGCCGAGCACGGAGGTTGTGAACCGGGGGAAGCGTGAAGGGAGGTGCACCAGAGGTGGAAGGCGCGTCAGGGGAGACATCCTCAGTACGAGGGCAACGAGTATGGTAGAGATGGAACAGTGAGAGAGGGCGACAGACTGGAGATGATGGTGGAGATGTGGAGGAGAGGATAGAGAAGTTGGAGTAGGTGGTGAATGAGAAGGAATGAGAGGTGCCGGAGGAAGAGGTGACACATGAGGCACATAGCAGGGTGTATCGGGAAGAAGAAGGAAAGAAATATCATCCACAGAGGAACTCGAGGAAGAAGGACATGGGTAGTAAGAAATAGACTCGTCAAAAGTCACATCACGCGAGATGCGCAAGCGACGACCCATAGGATCCCAACATCGATAGCCCTTGTGCTCATCACTATAGCCAAGGAAAACACACTCAGCCGACTGAGCAGTTAGTTTGGTGCGTTCTCGGGGGGCAAGAAGAACATAGCACACACATCCAAACATACGGAGAGCTGAGTAGCCAGGAGAGCGACAAGTGAGACACTCCATAGGAATACCACCCTGGAGAGCAGTCGACGACTGAATGTTGATGAGCTAGGTGGATGCGGAAACAGCCTTAGCACAAAAATGGGGTGGAAGGGAAGCAACAATCATCAGCACACGAGCCGTCTCAAGCAAATGTCGATGCTTACGTTCAGCAATGCCATTCTGACCATGAGCATCAGGACATGAGAACTGGGCAAGAGTACCCTGTTCCCCGAGAAAACCACACAACAGCTGAGAGATATACTCTCTAGCAGAGTCAGCACGAAAGTTACAAATGGGCGTGGAAAACTGGGTGTGAACCATGGCAGCAAATCGTTTGTATATAGAGAGAACCTCTCTATGAGATTTCATGAAGTAGAGCCAAGTGTAGCAGGAGAAATCATCAATAAACAAAACATAGTAGCGATGACTGATACGTCTCCAATGTATCTATAATTTTTGATTGTTTCATGCTATTATATTATCTGTTTTGGATGTTTAATGGGCTTTGTTATGCACTTTTATATTATTTTTGGGACTAACCTACTAACCAAAGGCCCAATGCAAATTGCTATTTTTTTGCCTATTTCAGTGTTTCGCAGAAAAGGAATACCAAACGGAATCCAAACGGAATGAAACCTTCGGGAGAATTATTTTTTGGAACAAACGCAATCCAGGAGACTTGGAGTGGATGTCAAGGAAGCAACAAGGCGGCCACAAGGTAGGAGGGCGCGCCCAGGGGGGTAGGCGCGCCCCCACCCTTGTGGGCCCCTCGTGGCTCCACCGACCTACTTCTTTTGCCTATATATACTCATATACCCCTAAAACATCCGAGAGCACCACGAAACCCTATTTCCACCGCCGCAACCTTCTGTACCCGTGATATCCCATCTTGGGGCCTTTTTCAGCACTCCGCCGGAGGGGGAATCGATCACGGAGGGCTTCTACATCAACACCATAGCCTCTCCGATGATGTGTGAGTAGTTTACCATAGACCTTCGGGTCCATAGTTATTAGGTAGATGGCTTCTTCTCTCTCCTTGGATCTCAATACAAAGTTCTCGATTCTCTTGGAGATCTATTTGATGTAATTCTTTTTGCGGCGTGTTTGTCGAGATCCGATGAATTGTGGGTTTATGATCAAGATTATCTATGAAAAATATTTGATTCTTATTTGAATTCTTTTATGCATGATTTAATATCTTTGCAAGTCTCTTCGAATTATCAGTTTGGTTTGGCCTACTAGATTGATCTTTCTTGCAATGGGAGAAGTGCTTAGCTTTGGGTTCAATCTTGCGGTGTCCTTTCCCAGTGATAGTAGGGGCAGCAAGGCACTTATTGTACCGTTGCCATCGAGGATAAAAAGATGGGGTTTATATCATATTGCTTGAGTTTATCCCTCTACATCATGTCATCTTGCCTAATGCATTACTCTGTTCTTATGAACTTAATACTCTAGATGCATGCTGGATAGCGGTCGATGTGTGGAGTAATAGTAGTAGATGCAGAATCGTTTCGGTCTACTTGTCGCGGACGTGATGCCTATATACATGATCATGCCTAGATATTCTCATAACTATGCGCTTTTCTATCAATTGCTCGACAATAATTTGTTCACCCATCATAGAATTTGCTATCTTGAGAGAAGCCACTAGTGAAACCTATGGCCCCCGGGTCTATCTTCGATCATATTATTTTCCTATCTACTTATTATTTCTACCACCTTTTATTTTGCAATCTTTATTTTCCAATCTATACAACAAAAAATACAAACAATATTTAGCTTATTATATTTATCAGATCTCACTTTTGCAAGTGGTTGTGAAGGGATTGACAACCCCTTTATCGCGTTGTTTGCAAGGTTCTTATTTGTTTGTGTAGGTACGAGGGACTTGCGTGTAGTCTCCTACTGGATTGATACCTTGGTTCTAAAAAACTGAGGGAAATACTTACACTACTTTGCTGCATCACCCTTTCCTATTCAAGGGAAAACCAATGCATGCTCAAGAGGTAGCAAGAAGGATTTCTGGCGCCGTTGCCGGGGAGGCTTACACCAAGTCAAGTCAAGATTTGATCTCCCAGCAACTAGCCATTTCTAGTGTCGTTGCCGGGGAGATCTACGCCAAGTCAAGACACACCAAGTACCCATCACAAACTCTTATCCCTCTCATTACATTATTTGCCATTTGCCTCTCCGCCACTTCACCTTTGCCTTTTCTTCGCCTTCTTCCCGTATGTATCTTGTTTGTGTTTCCATGTACCTTCTATTTGCTTGCATCTTTGCTTGCTAAAAATCTATTGATATGGATCCACTTAAAGTGTTCTACTTGGATCATCTTCGATCCTTATGCGCTCGTGCTGAAACCCCAACTAGCCTAGTTGATGGGAAATCTTTAGATGAGCATGCTCATTTTGTGAGTCAACGTTTGTCTGAAAAAGGGAGACTCTTATGGGATCAAATAAACAGATTGTTGTGTTATGCTTGGAATCTTTGTGAAATTTATGATTTTACTTGTTGCTCTAAGAACCCTAAAAAACACCTCCCCTACCTATGTGAGTTTAATGATAATGAAATCTTATCTTCTTATGCAAAGGGTGTTTATAGTTACTACGATATCGAACAAATTGAAGAATTTGTTGCGTTTAAGGGTGCTTATGAAGTTGGTTGCTTCTTTGATTGAAAAGTATGATATTACTCTCTACGAATCTAAAATTTTTGACATACTTAAATATTGCTATGAAAACTATGCTCATAATGTCTATGTCAAAGGATTTATTGAAAGAATGACTGTTGCTTGGGAAGAAAATAATGATATGCATGAATCTATAGATAATTATGATTCCGATGATTTGATTGAAATATCCCTTTATGAACATGATGCTTGCTATCATTGTGGCCATGATGCCAATATTTATGAAGATGAATTTGCTATAGTTCCTTATGTTAAACATGAGATCGTTGCTATTGCACCCATACTTGATAGTTCCTTCGATGAAAAGCATGATTGCAATGATGTTATTCTAAATTCTCTTAATTTCAATTGTGTTAATGATATGCAAAACCTCAAGCTTGGGGATGCTAGTTTTGCTATGACTACTATTTGTTGCAATGATCATGATTGGGGTGATTCTTCTTATGATCTTGAAAATTTATTTAAGCCTCCATGATGAATATAAGATTGATAATAATGTTTGCAATATTTAAAGTGGTTTTGGAAGAGTATCAACTTTAGATCCCACGTATTTGGAGAATGTTCAATCTTTTGCAATTTTCGATAAAAGTGGGTTTGGAGAGGTCATGACTTTAGTTAATGTTAATCCCACTATTTTGGAAGAGTGTCAACTTCGCATGCATGTGGATCGTGTTGAAAATATTTTATGTGATAGCTATTTTGTTGAATTTTCTTATGATCCCACATGTAATTATTATGAGAGAGTAAAATATGGTTGTAGAAATTTTCATGTTACTAAATTACCTCTCGTTATGTTGAGTTTGCTATTGTTTTTTTCCTCTTCCTTGCATATGCTAGTTTTTGCTTGCTATGATAATTTGTTTGCCTATAAGATGCCTATGCATAGGAAGTATGTTAGACTTAGATGTGTTTTTAGCATGCTATATGATGCTCTTTTTGTGCTTCAATTCTTGTCTTTCATGTGGGCATCATCGAAATTGTCAATGCCTAGCTAGGGGCGTTAAACGGTAGCGCTTGTTGGGAGGCAACCCAATTTTATTTTTTGTTTCTTGCTTTTTGTTCATGATTAGTAATAAATAATTCATCTAGCTTCTGTTTAGATGTGGTTTTATATTTTCAATTAGTGTTTGTTCCAAGTAGAACCTTTGGGAAGACTTGGGGGAAGTCTTTGCAATCTTGCTATAAAAAACAGAAACTTTAGCGCCCACGAGATTAGCTGCCATTTTTTTTACTGGAGAGTGCGATTAGGTTGATTCTTTTTTCAGATGATTAATAGACAATTTTTTCACGTCAAAAAATTTATTTAAGAATTTTTGGTGTTACAGAAGTATTCGAAACCTACAGATTACTACAGACTGTTCTGTTTTTGACAGATTTTGTTCTTCGTGTGTTGTTTGCTTACTTTCATGAATCTATGGCTAGTATCGGGGGGTATGAACCATAGAGAAGTTGGAATACAGTAGGTTTAACACCAATATAAATAAATAATGAGTTCACTACAGTACCTTGAAGTGGTGGTTTGTTTTCTTATACTAATGGAGCTCATGAGATTTTCTGTTGAGTTTTGTGTTGTGAAGTTTTCAAGTTTTGGGTAAAGATTTGATGGATTTTGGAATAAGGAGTGGCAAGAGCCTAAGCTTGGGGATTCCCATGACACCCCAAGGTAAAATTCAAGGACAACCAAAGGCCTAAGCTTGGGGATGCCCCAGAAGGCATCCCCTCTTTCGTCTTCGTCCATCGGAAACTTTACTTGAGGCTATATTTTTATTCACCACATGATATGTGTTTTGCTTGGAGCATCTTGTATGATTTGAGTCTTTGCTTATTAGTTTACCACAATCATCCTTTCTGTACACACCTTTTGGAGAGACACACATGAATCGGAATTTATTAGAATACTCTATGTGCTTCACTTATATCTTTTGAGCTAGATAATTTTGCTCTAGTGCTTCACTTATATCTTTTTAAGAGCACGGTGGTGGTTTTATTTTATACAAATTATTTATATCTCATGCTTCACTTATATTATTTTGAGAGTCTTATAGAACAGCATGGTTATTTGCTTTGGCTATAAAATTAGTCCTAGTGTGATGAACATCCAAGTTGGGTATAATAAAAACTATCATATAAAGTGCATCGAATGCTATGAGAAGTTTGATTCTTTATGATTGTTTTGAGATATGAATATGGTGATATTAGAGTCATGCTAGTTGAGTAGTTGTGAATTTGAGAAATACTTGTTCTAAAGTTTGTGATTCCCGTAGCATGCACGTATGGTGAACCATTATGTGATGAAGTCGGAGCATGATTTATTTATTGATTGTCTTCCTTATGAGTGGCGGTCAGGGACGAGCGATGGTATTTTCCTACCAATCTATCCCCCTAGGAGCATGTGCGTAGTACTTCATTTTGATAACTAACAAATTTTTGCAATAAGTATGTGAGTTCTTTATGACTAATGTTGAGTGCATGGTTTATACGCACTCCCACCCTTCCACCATTGCTAGCCTCTCAAACACCGCGCACCTTTTCGCCGGTATCATACACCCACCATATACCTTCCTCAAAACAGCCACCATACCTACCTATTATGGCATTTCCATAGCCATTCCGAGATATATTGCCATGCAACTTACCACTGTTCCGTTTCTTATGACACGTTATATCATTGCCGTATTGCTTTGCATGATCATGTAGTTGACATCGTATTTGTGGCAAAGCCACCTTTATAATTCTTTCATACATGTCACTCTTGATTCATTGCACATCCCGGTACACCGCCGGAGGCATTCACATAGAGTCATATTTTGTTCTAGTATCGAGTTGTAATTTTTGAGTTGTAAGTAAATAAAAGTGTGATGATCATCATTATTAGAGCATTGTCCCAAGTGAGGAAAGGATGATGGAGACTATGATTCCCCCACAAGTTGGGATGAGACTCCGGACGAAGAAAAGAGAAAAGAAAAAAAAGAGGCCATAAAAAAAGATAAAAAGGCCCAAATAAAAAAAAGAGAAAAAGGAAAAAAAGAGAAATGAGAGAAAAAGAGAGAAGGGACAATGTTACTATCCTTTTACCACACTTGTGCTTCAAAGCAGCACTATGATCTTCATGATAGAGAGTCTCCTATGTTGTCACTTTCATATGCTAGTGGGAATTTTACATTATAGAACTTGGCTTGTATATTCCAATGATGGCTTCCTCAAAATGCCTAGGGTCTTCGTGAGCAAGCGAGTTGGATGCACACTGACTTAGTTTCTTTTGTTGAGCTTTCATACACTTATAGCTCTAGTGCATCCGTTGCATGGCAATCCCTACTCACTCACATTGATATCTATTGATGGGAATCTCCATAGCCCGTTGGTATGCCTAGTTGATGTGAGACTATCTTCTCCTTTTTTATTCTCCACAACTACCATTCTATTCCACACATAGTGCTATGTCCATGGCTCACGCTCATGTATTGCGTGAAGATTGAAAAAGTTTGTGAACATCAAAAGTATGAAACAATTGCTTGGCTTGTCATCAGGGTTGTGCATGATTTAAATATTTTGTGTGATGAAGATAGAGCATAGCCAGACTATATGATTTTGTAGGGATAACTTTCTTTGGCCAAGTTATTTTGAGAAGACATGATTGCTTTGTTAGTATGCTTGAAGTATTATTTTTTATGTCAATACCAAACTTTTGTCTTGAATCTTTCGGATCTGAACATTCATGCCACAATAAAGAAAATTACATTGAGAATTATGCTAGGTAGAATTCCACATCAAAAATTCTGTTTTTATCATTTACCTACTCGAGGACGAGCAGGAATTAAGCTTGGGGATGTTTGATATGTCTCCAATGTATCTATAATTTTTGATTATTTCATGCTATTATATTATCTATTTTGGATGTTTAATGGGCTTTGTTATGCACTTTTATATTATTTTTGGGACTAACCTACTAACCAAAGGCCCAATGCAAATTGTTTTTTTTGCCTATTTCAGTGTTTCGCAGAAAAGGAATAGCAAACGGAATCCAAACTAAATGAAACCTTCGGGAGAGTTATTTTTCGAACAAACGCAATCCAGGAGACTTGGAGTGGACGTCAAGGAAGCAACGAGGCGGCCACGAGGTAGGAGGGCGCGCCCAGGGGGTAGGCACGCCCCCACCCTCATGGGCCCCTCGTGGCTCCACCGACCTACTTCTGTCACCTATATATACTCATATACCTCGAAAACATCCGAGAGCACCACGAAACCCTATTTCCACTGCCGCAACCTTCTGTACCTGTGACATCCCTCTTGGGGCCTTTTCCGGCGCTCCGTCGGAGGGGGAATCGATCACGAAGGGCTTCTACATCAACACCATAGCCTCTCCGATGATGTGTGAGTAGTTTACCATAGACCTTAGGGTCCATAGTTATTAGCTAGATGGCTTCTTCTCTCTCTTTGGATCTCAATACAAAGTTCACCTCGATTTTCTTGGAGATCTATTCGATGTAATTCTTTTTGCGGTGTGTTTGTCGAGATCCGATGAATTGTGGGTTTATGATCAAGATTATCTATGAACAATATTTGATTCTTCTTTGAATTCTTTTATGCATGATTTAATATCTTTGCAAGTCTCTTCGAGTTATCCGTTTGGTTTGGCCCACTAGATTGATCTTTCTTGCAATGGGAGAAGTGCTTAGCTTTGGGTTCAATCTTGCGGTGTCCTTTCCCAGTGACAGTAGGGGCAGCAAGGCACGTATTGTATTGTTGCCATTGAGGATTGAAAGATGGGGTTTATATCATATTGCTTGAGTTTATCCCTCTACATCATGTCATCTTGCCTAATGCGTTACTCTATTCTTATGAACTTAATACTCTAGATGCATGCTGGATAGCGGTCGATGTGTGGAGTAATAGTAGTAGATACAGAATCATTTCGGTCTACTTGTCGCGGAAGTGATGCCTATATATATGATCATGCCTAGATATTCTCATAACTATGCGCTTTTCTATCAATTGCTCGACGGTAATTTGTTCACCCACCGTAGAATTTGCTATCTTGAGAGAAGCCACTGGTGAAACCTATGGCCCCCGGGTCTATCTTCCATCATATTATTTTCCTATCTACTTGTTATTTCTGCCACCTTTTATTTTGCAGTCTTTATTTTCCAATCTATACAATAAAAAATACCAAAAATATTTATCTTATTATCTTTATCAGATCTCACTTTTGCAAGTGACCGTGAAGGGATTGACAACCCCTTTATCGCGTTGGTTGCAAGGTTCTTATTTGTTTGTGCAGGTACGAGGGACTTGCGTGTAGTCTCCTACTGGATTGATACCTTGGTTCTCAAAAACTGAGGGAAATACTTATGCTACTTTGCTACATCATCCTTTTCTCTTCAAGGGAAAACCAACACATGCTCAAGAGTTAGCAATGACCACCTTTAAAATCAAAGGGAGTAGGACCCCAGACATCAGAATGAACTAAGTCAAAAGGACGTTGAGGACTCACTGGTAGGATAAGGTAACTGAGTCTGTTTGCCAAGTCTGCAACCATTACAATGTAAGGAGACATCTCCAGATACAGACCCTAAGAGGCCCTGACGAACTAAAGAAGACAAGCGAGAGCCACAGATGTGACCAAGGCGATGATGCCACTCTTGGAAGGACGCAGACGAAGAGGCAGCAAGAGCATGAGAGCTGGCAGAAGTGGTGACGGCGGAAGGAACACAAAGCTAGTCAACCTCCCAAAGGCCCTATGACTCACGGCCCCGGGGGCCAGCACCAACCAAAGCCTTGGTGCGACGATCCTGAATGGAGCAAGAGTCGGTATCAAGGATGACACAACAACCAGGATCAGTAAATTGGGAAAGCGGAAAAAAGATTCATGGTAAGGCGAGGAACATGTGAAACACTAGGAACAGAAAAAGATGGAGTGGAAAGAATACCACGAATAGCAATAGGAAGAGGTGTGCCATCGGCGGTAAGAACATTAACAGGCGAATCAAGAAGTTGGAGAGAAGACGGCGCGGAAGAATCAGAAGACATATGAAAGGAGGCTCCAGAATCCAGAACCCATGTAGATGTACCTTACTATGTAGATGTCGATGGTGGTGGAGAAGTGGATGTCGTCGCAACAACAGCGGAACCATTCGACGAGGCGCCAGAGGAAGCAAGCAGACGCTTGAGGCGTACAATGTCCTCGCCAGTGAGTGACGGAGTCGAGGAAGACGAGAAGGACGCATGAGTCCCACTCGAAGAGGAGCGCCTCTGATCTCGCTTCTTCTGGCGACAGTCAGACTCGGGGTGACCAGTCCAGGAGCAGTTGAAGGAAATATGCCCTAGAGGCAATAATAAAGTTATTATTTATTTCCTTATATCATGATAAATGTTTATTATTCATGCTAGAATTGTATTAACCGGAAACATAATACATGTGTGAATACATAGACAAACAGAGTGTCACCAGTATGCCTCTACTTGACTAGCTCGTTGATCAAAGATGGTTATGTTTCCTAGCCATAGACAAAGAGTTGTCATTTGATTAACGGGATCACATCATTTGGAGAATGATATGATTGACTTGACCCATTCCGTTAGCTTAGCACTTGATCGTTTAGTTTGTTGCTATTGCTTTCCTCATGACTTATACATGTTCCTATGACTATGAGATTATGCAACTCCCGTTTACCGGAGGAACACTTTGTGTGCTACCAAATGTCACGACGTAACTGGGTGATTATAAAGGTGCTATACAGGTGTCTCCGAAGATACATGTTGGGTTGGCGTATTTCGAGATTAGGATTTGTCACTCCGATTGTCGGAGAGGTATCTCAGGGCCCACTCGGTAATACACATCACTTAAGCCTTGCAAGCATTGCAACTAATGAGTTAGTTGCGGGATGATGTGTTACAGAACGAGTAAAGAGACTTGCCGGTAACGAGATTGAACTAGGTATTGAGATATCGACGATCGACTCTCGGGCAAGTAACATACCGATGACAAAGGGAACAAACATATGTTGTTATGCGGTTTGACCGATAAAGATCTTCGAAGAATATGTAGGAGCCAATATGAGCATCCAGGTTCCGCTATTGGTTATTGACTGGAGACGTGTCTCGGTCATGTCTACATAGTTCTCGAACCTGTAGGGTCCGCATGCTTAAAGTTCAATGACGGTTATATTATGAGTTTATGTGTTTTGATGTACCGAAGGTAGTTTGGAGTCCCGGATGTGATCATGGACATGACGAGGAGTCTCGAAATGTTTGAGACGTAAAGATCGATATATTGGACGACTATATTTGCATATCGGAATGGTTTCCGGTGAGATTGGAATAATACCGGAGCACCGGGAGGTCATCGGAACCCCCGGGGAGGTATATGGACCTTAATGGGCTTTAGTGGAAAGGAGGGGAAAGGAGCAAGGGAGGGGGCGCCCCCCAAGCCCAATCCGAATTGGGAGGGGGGCCGGGCCCCCCTTTCCTTCCTCCCTCCTTCCTCTTCCTTCCCTCTCCCTCTCCAAATGGGAAAAGGAGGAGTCCTACTCCCGGTGGGAGTAGGACTCCCCCCTTGGGCGCGCCTCCTCCCCTTGGCTGGCCCTCTCCTCCCCTCCTTTATATACAGAGGAGAGGGGCACCCCATAGACACAACAATTGATCTCTTAGATCTTTTAGCCATGTGCGGTGCCCCTCTCCACCATAGTCAACCTCGACAATATTGTAGCGGTGCTTAGGCGAAGCCCTGTGATAGTAGAACATCAACATCATCACCACGCCGTCGTGCTGACGGAACTCTCCCTCAAAGCTCGGCTGGATCGGAGTTTGAGGGACATCATCAAGTTGAACGTGTGCTGAACTCGGAGGTGCCGTGCGTTCGGTACTTGATCGGTCGGATCATGAAGACGTGCGACCATATCAACTACATTGTGCTAACGCTTCCGCTTTCGGTCTACGAGGATACGTGGACACACTCTCCCCTCTCGTTGCTATGCATCACCATGCTCTTGCGTGTGCGTAGGAATTTTTTTGAAATTACTACGTTCCCCAACAGTGGCATCAGAGCTAGGTTTTATGCGCTGATGTTATATGCACGAGTAGAACACAAGTGAGTTGTGGGCGATACAAGTCATACTGCTTACCAGCATGACATACTTTGGTTCGGCGGCATTGTTGGATGAAGTGGCCCAGACCGACATTACGCGCACGCTTACGCGAGATTGGTTCTACCGACGTGCTTTGCACACAGGTGGATGGCGGGTGTCAGTTTCTCCAACTTTAGTTGAACCGAGTGTGGCTACACCTGGTCCTTGAGAAGGTTAAAACAACACTAGCTTGACGAACTATCGTTGTGGTTTTTGATGCATAGGTAAGAACGGTTCTTGCTTAGCCCGTAGCAGCCACGTAAAACTAGTAACAACAAAGTAGAGGATGTCTAACTTGTTTTTGCAGGGCATGTTGTGATGTGATATGGTCAAGGCATGATGCTATATTTTATTATATGAGATGATCATGTTTTGTAACCGAGTTATTGACAACTGGCAGGAGCCATATGGTTGCCGCTTTATTGTATGCAATGCAATCGCCCTGTAATGCTTTACTTTATCACTAAGCGGTAGCGATAGTCGTAGAAGCATAAGTTGGCGAGACGGCAACGATGCTACGATGGAGATCAAAGTGTCGCACCGGTGACAATGGTAATCATGACGGTGCTTCGGAGATGGAGATCACAAGCACAAGATGATGATGGCCATATCATATCACTTATATTGATTGCATGTGAAGTTTATCTTTTATGCATCTTATTTTGCTTTGATTGATGGTAGCACTATAAGATGATCTCTCACTAAATTTCAAGATAAAAGTGTTCTCCCTGAGTATGCACCATTGCCAAAGTTCGCCCTGCCCAGACACCACGTGATGATCGGGTGTGATAAGCTCTACGTCCATCTACAATGGGTGCAAGCCAGTTTTGCACACGCAGAATACTCAGGTTAAACTTGACGAGCCTAGCATATGCAGATATGGCCTCGGAACACTGAGACCGAAAGTTCGAGCGTGAATCATATAGTAGATATGATCAACATAATGATGTTCGCCATTGAAAACTACTCCATTTCATGTGATGATCGGTTATGGTTTAGTTGATTTGGATCACGTGATCACTTAGATGATTAGAGAGATGTCTATCTAAGTGGGAGTTCTTAAGTAATATGATTAATTGAACTTAAATTTATCATGAACTTAGTACCTGATAGTATTTTGCATGTCTATGTTTGTCGTAGATAGATGGCTCGTGCTATTGTTCTGTTGAATTTTAATTCGTTCCTTGAGAAAGCAAAGTTGAAAGATGATGGTAGCAATTACATGGACTGGGTCCGTAACTTGAGGATTATCCTCATTGCTGCACAGAAGAATTACGTCCTGGAAGCACTGCTGAGTGCCAAACCTGCTGCAGGAGCAACACCAGATGTTATGAACACCTGGCAGAGCAAAGCTGATGACTACTTGATAGTTCAGTGTGCCATGCTTTACGGCTTAGAACCGATACTTCAACGATGTTTTGAACGTCATGGAGCATATGAGATATTTCAGGAGTTGAAGTTAATATTTCAAGCAAATGCCCGGATTGAGAGATATGAAGTCTCCAATAAGTTCTATAGCTGCAAGATGGAGAAGAATAGTTCTATCAGTGAGCATATACTCAAAATGTCTGGGTATCATAATCACTTGACTCAACTGGGAGTTAATCTTCCTGTTGATAGTGTCATTGACAGAGTTCTTCAATCACTGCCACCAAGCTACAAGAGCTTCGTGATGAACTATAATATGCAAGGGATGAATAAGACAATTCCCGAGCTCTTCGCAATGCTAAAGGCTACGTAGGTAGAAATCAAAAAGGAGCATCAAGTGTTGATGGTCAATAAGACCGCGTTTCAAGAAAAAGGGCAAAGGGAAGAAGAAGGGGAACTTCAAGAAGAATAGCAAACAAGTTGCTGCTCAGGAGAAGAAACCCAAGTCTGGACCTAAGCCTGAGACTGAGTGCTTCTACTGCAAACAGACTGGTCACTGGAAGCGGAACTGCCCCAAGTATTTGGTGGATAAGAAGGATGGCAAGGTGAACAAAGGTATATGTGATATACATGTTATTGATGTGTACCTTACCAGAGCTCGCAGTAGCACCTGTGTATTTGATACTGGTTCTGTTGCTAATATTTGAACTCGAAACATGGACTAGGGATTAAGCGAACACTGGCTAAGGACGAGGTGACGATGCGCGTGGGAAATGGTTCCAAAGTTGATGTGATCGCCGTCGGCACGCTACCTCTACATCTACCTTCAGGATTAGTTTTAGACCTAAATAATTGTTATTTGGTGCCAGCGTTGAGCATGAACATTATATCTGGATCTTGTTTAATGCGAGACGGTTATTCATTTAAATCTGAGAATAATGGTTGTTCTATTTATATGAGTAATATCTTTTATGGTCATGCACCTTTGAAGAGTGGTCTATTTTTGATGGATCTCGATAGTAGTGATACACATATTCATAATGTTGAAGCCAAAAGATGCAGAGTTGATAATGATAGTGCAACTTATTTGTGGCGCTGCCATTTGGGTCATATTGGTATAAAGCGCATGAAGAAACTCCATACTGATGGACTTTTGGAATCACTTGATTATGAATCACTTGGTACTTGCGAACCATGCCTCATGGGCAAGATGACTAAAACGCCGTTCTTCGGAACTATGGAGCGAGCAAATGATTTATTGGAGATCATACATACTGATGTATGTGGTCCAATGAATATTGAGGCTCGCGGTGGGTATCGTTATTTTCTCACCTTCACAGATGATTTAAGAAGATATGGGTATATCTACTTAATGAAACATAAGTCTGAAACATTTGAAAAGTTCAAAGAATTTCAGAGTGAAGTTGAAAATCATCGTAACAAGAAAATAAAGTTTCTACGATTTGATCGTGGAGGAGAATATTTGAGTTACGAGTTTGGTCTACATTTGAAACAATGCGTAATAGTTTTGCAACTCATGCCACCCGAAACACCACAGCGTAATGGTGTGTCCGAACGTCGTAATCGTACTTTACTAGATATGGTGCGATTTATGATGTCTCTTACTGATTTACCGCTATCATTTTGGGGATATGCTTTAGAGACGGCCGCATTCACGTTAAATAGGGGACCATCAAAATCCGTTGAGACGACACCTTTTGAACTATGGTTTGGCAAGAAACCAAAGTTGTCGTTTCTTAAAGTTTGGGGCTGCGATGCTTATGTGAAAAAGCTTCAACCTGATAAGCTCGAACCCAAATCGGAGAAATGTGTCTTCATAGGATACCCAAAAGAAACAGTTGGGTACACCTTCTATCACAGATCCGAGGGCAAGACATTCGTTGCTAAGAATGGATCCTTTCTAGAGAAGGAGTTTCTCTCGAAAGAAGTGAGTATGAGGAAAGTAGAACTTGATGAGGTAACAGTACCTACTCCCTTATTGGAAAGTAGTTCATCACAGATTCCGCAAAATGGCTTGAAGCCATGAAATCTGAGATGGGATCCATGTATGAGAACAAAATGTGGACTTTGGTTGACTTGCCCGATGATCGGCAAGCCATCGAGAATAAATGGATCTTCAAGAAGAAGACTGACGCTGATGGTAATATTACTGTCTATAAAGCTCGACTTGTTGCAAAAGGTTTTCGACAAGTTCAAGGGATTGACTACGATGAGACCTTCTCACCCGTAGCGATGCTTAAGTCTGACCAAATCATGTTAACAATTGCCGCATTTTATGATTATGAAATTTGGCAAATGGATGTCAAAACTGCATTCCTGAATGGATTTCTGGAAGAAGATTTGTATATGATGCAACCGGAAGGTTTTTTCGATCCAAAGGGAGCTAACAAAGTGTGCAAGCTCCAGCGATCCATTTATGGACTGGTGCAAGCCTCTCGGAGTTGGAATAAACGTTTTGATAGTGTGATCAAAGCATATGGTTTTATACAGACTTTTGGAGAAGCCTGTATTTACAAGAAAGTGAATGGGAGCTCTGTAGCATTTCTGATATTATATGTGGATGACACATTGTTGATTGGAAATGATATAGAATTTCTGGATAGCATAAAAGGATATTTGAATAAGAGTTTTTCAATGAAAGACCTCGGTGAAGCTGCTTATATATTGGGCATCAAGATCTATAAAGATAGATCGAGACGCTTAATTGGACTTTCACAAAGCACATACCTTGACAAAGTTTTAAAGAAGTTCAAAATGGATCAAGCAAAGAAAGGGTTCTTGCCTGTGTTACAAGGTGTGAAGTTGAGTAAGACTCAATGCTCGACCACTCCAGAAGATAGAGAGAAAATGAAAGATGTTCCCTATGCTTCAGCCATAGGCTCTATCATATATGCTATGCTGTGTACCACACCTGATGTGTGCCTTGCTATTAGTTTAGCAGGGAGGTACCAAAGTAATCCAGGAGTTGATCACTAGACAACGGTCAAGAACATCCTGAAATACCTGAAAAGGACGAAGGATATGTTTCTCGTTTATGGAGGTGACAAAGAGCTCGTCGTAAATGGTTACGTGGATGCAAGCTATGACACTGATCCGGACGATTCTAAATCGCAAACCGGATACGTGTTTTTATTAAATGGTGGAGCTGTCAGTTGGTGCAGTTCTAAACAAAGCGTCGTAGCGGGATCTACGTGTGAAGCGGAGTACATAGCTGCTTCGGAAGCAGCAAATGAAGGAGTCTGGATGAAGGAGTTCATATTCGATCTAGGTGTCATACCTAGTGCATCAGGTGCAATGAAAATCTGTTGTGACAATACTGGTGCAATTGCTTTGGCAAAGGAATCCAGATTTCACAAAAGAACCAAGCACATCAAGAGATGCTTCAACTCCATCCAGGATCAAGTCCAAGTGGGAGAAATAGAGATTTGCAAGATACATACGGATCTGAATGTTGCATACCCATTGACTAAGCCTCTTCCACGAGCAAAACATGATCAGCACCAAGGCTCCAAGGGTGTTAGAATCATTACTGTGTAATCTAGATTATTGACTCTAGTGCAAGTGGGAGACTAAAGGAAATATGCCCTAGAGGCAATAATAAAGTTATTATTTATTTCCTTATATCATGATAAATGTTTATTATTCATGCTAGAATTGTATTAATCGGAAACATAATGCGTGTGTGAATACATAGACAAACAGAGTGTCACTAGTATGCCTCTACTTGACTAGCTCGTTGATCAAAGATGGTTATGTTTCCTAGCCATAGACAAAGAGCTGTCATTTGATTAACGGGATCACATCATTAGGAGAATGATGTGATTGACTTGACCCATTCTGTTAGCTTAGCACTTGATCATTTAGTTTGTTGTCATTGCTTTCTTCATGACTTATACATGTTTCTATGACTATGAGATTATGCAACTCCTGTTTACCGGAGGAACGCTTTGTGTGCTAGCAAACGTCACAACGTAACTGGGTGATTATAAAGGTGCTCTACAGGTGTCTCCGAAGGTACTTGTTGGGTTGGCGTATTTCCAGATTAGGATTTGTCACTCCGATTCTCAGAGAGGTATCTCAGGGCCCACTCGGTAATACACATCACTTAAGCCTTGCAAGAATTGCAACTAATGAGTTAGTTGCGGTATGATGTGTTACGGAACGAGTAAAGAGACTTGCCGGTAATGAGATTGAACTAGGTATTGAGATACCGACGATCGAATCTCGGGCAAGTAACATACCGATGACAAAGGGAACAAACATATGTTGTTATGCGGTTTAACCGATAAAGATCTTCAAAGAATATGTAGGAGCCAATATGAGCATCCATGTTCCGCTATTGGTTATTGACTGGAGACGTGTCTCGGTCATGTCTACATAGTTCTCGAACCCGTAGGGTCCGCACGCTTAAAGTTCGATGATGGTTGTATTATGAGTTTATGTGTTTTGATGTACCGAAGGTAGTTCGGAGTCCCGGATGTGATCATGGACATGACGAGGAGTCTCGAAATGTTCGAGACGTAAAGATTGATATATTGGACGACTATATTTGGATACCGGAATAATACCGAAGCACCGGGAGGTCATCGGAACCCCCCGAGAGGTATATGGGCCTTAATGGGCTTTAGTGGAAAGGAGGGGAAAGGAGCAAGGGAGCCCCCCCCCCCCCAAGCGCAATCCGAATTGGGAGGGGGGACGGCCCCCCTTTCCTTCTTCCCTCCTTCCTCTTCCTTCCCTCTCCCTCTCCAAATAGAAAAAGGAGGAGTCGCACTCCCGGTGGGAGTAGGACCCCCCCCCTTGGGCGTGCCTCCTCCCCTTGGTCGGCCCTCTCCTCCCCTATTTTATATACGGAGGAGAGGGGCACCCCATGACACAACAATTGATCTCTGATATCTTTTAGCCATGTGCGGTGCCCCTCTCCACCATAGTTCACCTCGATAATATTGTAGCGGTGCTTAGGTGAAGCCCTGCGACAGTAGAACATCAACATCATCACTACACCATCGTGCTGACGGAACTCTCCCTCAAAGCTCGGCTGGATCGGAGGTCGAGGGACGTCATCGAGTTGAACGTGTGCTGAACTCGGAGGTGCCGTACGTTCGGTACTTGATCGGTCGGATTGTGAAGACGTACGACTATATCAACTGCGTTGTGCTAACGCTTTCGCTTTCGGTCTACGAGGGTACGTGGACACACTCTCCCCTCTCGTTGCTATGCATCACCATGATCTTGCGTGGGCGTAGGAATTTTTTGAAATTACTACGTTCCCCAACAGTAGTAACCACAGAAGGTGTCATGGTGCGACATGCCCTTCTCAGCATGAGGAGGGCGACCCACCCCCTGAAGGAGTAGGTAGGAGCGGTGGAGCGGTGAGACGAGCAGGCGACACAGGAGCCGGGAAGCCAATACCGACGGAACCGCAAGCAAACCAGCAGAGCGAAGGCAGGTCTCCTCGGCACGAAGCTCATCAAGCAGCTCTGAGATAGGAACACGACCACGAGCAAACAAGTGAGCACGTGGAGGCTCAAACTCAGAGCGGAGGCGAGATAAGAACTCATGGACCCTCTGAAACTCCAAATCGGACCGCGTAGTCTGACAGCAACGGCAAGTCCCACAAACAACTGTCCGAAGAGAGTCAAGCTGGCGCCAGATGGCAGAGCACTGTGAATAGAAGTCATCAACGGAGGAATCACCTTGCTGGTGAAAGATCGTGGATGTCGCCTAGAGGGGGGTGAAAAGGCGTTTTAAAACAATTACGATTTAGGCTTGAACAAATGCGGAATAAACCTAGCAGTTAATTTGTCAAGCACAAAACCTAAAACAACTAGGCTCACCTATGTGCACCAACAACTTATGCTAAGCAAGATAAGCAACTATGTGATAGCAAGATATATGACAAGAAACAATATGGCTATCACAAAGTAAAGTGCATAAGTAAAGAGCTCGGGTAAGAGATAACCGAGGCACGCGGAGATGATGATGTATCCCGAAGTTCACACCCTTGCGGATGCTAATCTCTGTTTGGAGCAGTGTGGAGGCACAATGCTCCCCAAGAAGCCACTAGGGCCACCGTAATCTCCTCACGCCCTCGCACAATGCAAGATGCCGTGATTCCACTAAGGGACCCTTGAGGGCGGTCACCGAACCCGTACAAATGGCAACCCTTGGGGGCGGTCACCGAACCCGTACACTTTGGCAACCCTTGGGGCGGTCACCGGTACCCGTCAAATTGCTCGGGGCAATCTCCACAACCTAATTGGAGACCCCGACGCTTGCCCGGAGCTTTACACCACAATGATTGAGCTCCGAACAACACCAACCGTCTAGGGCGCCAAGGCACCCAAGAGGAACAAGCTCTAGGGTGCCCAAACACCCAAGAGTAATAAGCTTCTCAAACTTCACTTCCACGTATCACCGTGGAGAACTCAAACCGATGCACCAAATGCAATGGCAAGGGCACACGGAGTGCCCAAGTCCTTCTCTCTCAAATCCCACCGGAGCAACTAATGCTAGGGAGGAAAATGAGAGGAAGAACAAGAAGGAGAACACCAAGAACTCCAAGATCTAGATCCAAGGGGTTCCCCTCACATAGAGGAGAAAGTGATTGGTGGAAATGTGGATCTAGATCTCCTCTCTCTTTTCCCTCAAAAACTAGCAAGAATCCATGGAGGGAATGAGAGTTAGCAAGCTCAAAGAAGGTCAACAAAGGGGGAAGAACACGAGCTTAAAGGGTTAGGTTCAATGGGGAAGAAGACCCCCTTTTATAGGAGGGAGAAAATCCAACCGTTATGTGCTCAGCCCGCACACGAGCGGTACTACCGCTCCTGGTCCCGGTACAACCGGGACTCACAGTATACGTGCAGAACCCTACCAGGCGGTACAACCGGGCGACCAGGCGGTAGCACCGGTTGAGAAGAACAACCGGACCAACCGCCCAGCCACCGCTCAACCACCGCATAGGAACAGAAGGGAGTCACCCCTGAGTGCGGTAGTCGAGCGGTACCGGGCCGGTGCAACCGCATGGCCTTGAGCGCTCGGGCGGCTAAGTCCTGAGCGGTCGAACCGCTCCGGACACCGGTGGTACCGGTACGACCGGACCAACCGGGCCACCACCGCCCGAGTACCGCATCAAAACAGAGGCCTGACCGGTACTTGGGCGGTGCCTGGCCGGAACAACCGCCCAAGTCTTTGCTGAGCAAGTTGGCGGTACCACCGCCCGGAAGCAGCGGTACAACGACTGAGAGCTCCAAGCGGTACTACCGCTGGGGCACGCGTACTACCGCTGGGACCAGACAAAAACCACTCTCAAGAAAACCAGAACTGCCATAACTTCTGCATATGAGCTCCGAATTGAGCAAACTCAAGCTTGTTGGAAACAAGACGACGAGTAGCATCAAAACAGCGAACTCAAGCTTGTTGGATATAGTAAGAAGAGGCAGGGGAGGTATGCCAACAAATAGATGAGAGAAACCTCCAACCGAGAAGAACCGGCAAAACCTCCAACATCGAAAACATCATAGAAGATGCATGTGAACTCCGTTTTCGATGAACTCGAGCTTGTCATCAAGATGACCATAAGCTCTAAGACTCACAAAGAGAACCAAACAAGAACCAAGAAAGATGATGCAAGGATGCAATGGTTTGAGCTCTCTACGAACGATACGATCAAGCTAATCATCGAGAGCCCCCCTTGATAGTACGACAATCGATCCTATAACCCGGTCTCCCAACTACCATCATGAGACCGGTAAAATAGAAAACCTATCAAGGGCAAACCTTTGCCTTGCACATGGTCCACTTGAGCTAGATGATGACAATCTTGACTCCCTCAAGTTGGACCACCTTTCTTGATTGTGTTGACTCGATGAAGACTAGTTGATTGCTCCCCCATACTCCACTATGGGTGAGCCACTCTTCCGCACATCTTCACAAGTCCATTATCACCAGAAAGGACGGCAAGCTTCAAGCATTTGATCTCTTCGTGATGCTCCACTTGAACTTGCACACCGCAACCTAACCCCACAAAGAACTCTCACGAAGACCATGGGTTAGTACACAAAGCGTAATTGACAATTCTTACCATACCATGGGATCACTTGATCCCTCTCGGTACATCTTCTGCGCTTTGTGAGTTGATCAACTTGATTCACTCTTGACTTAGTCTTGATCATCCTTGAACCTTTCCAATTCTCTTCATTTGAATGATGTCTTGAAGGTAGACATGAATGATCACACAATCGTCTTCTTCAAGACATGCTTGCAATAAGCTCAACTCTCACATGACCAATCTTTGGATAATTCCTTGAATAACACCTTGGTCGACACAAACTCTCCTTGAAACCAACACATGTACTCCAAGAAAAGCCTATGGACAAAACCTTCAAATATAACTCAAGGCAACCATTAGTCCATAGAGATTGTCATCAATTACCAAAACCAAACATGGGGGCACCGCATGTTCTTTCAGCTGGAGTGCGTGCTCCTGACGCACCACAGATAGGTAAAGAGCATCATCAGAGGGCTGATAGCGCTGACAGAGATAAGACCACATGGCGGCAACTGTGCCAAGTCCCATGAACTTCGAAGCAAACTGAGGGAGGACACTCGCAGTGAGAATAGCAGCAGCACGAGCATCATCATTGCACCACTGAGTGTAGGCAGATAGAGCATCACGATATACAGAGAGAGCATCTGAATAAGCTGATACCTGCTGGTCATAAGCATCAACTGCATCATCATCGAGAGCCTTGGCCGCATCCCGGTCAGCTTGAGAAGCATCAGCAGCAAGGACCGGTGGCACCGGGGGTATTGGGGCCACGGGCGCAACAGGATGGTGGACAGGGGACCTCACCAGAGAGAACACCCCACAGAAGAGCACCGCGCATATGGATACGCATGAAGCCCGCAAACTCAGCGTAGTTGGTGCCATCGAAGATCACCGAGCACCAAGGGACAACGACATAGCCCGAAGAAGACATGTGGAGCTTTTTTGGAGTCAACTGCTACAGGAGGCCCGATCTGGATCGGGCAGAACTGCTCACGAGGCCAGAGACCGAGCGGGGGATCGAGCGGGCGAACTAGGCCCAATCTGGATCGGGGACCAGTAGAGCCCGAGGAGAGCGGACGAAGGAGGACCGGCATCGCCCGAGGACAGCAACGCCCGCAGCCGGCCGGAGCAGAAGAGGAGGGGCGGCGGCCGGTCACAGAGGAGAGGCAACAGCTGGACGGAGCAGCAGTAGCCCAAGCCGCTAGCCAGCCTCGACAGCGCTAGCCAAAGGCGGAGCCAAGCGGGACAACGCCCGCAGCTGCTAGACGGGGCGGCGGACGAGGCAGGGGCTGCAACGCCAGACGGGGAGGCCGGGCGAGACGGCGCTGGACGGAGCAGCGGCCGAGCAGGGCGGCGGCCGGATGGGACGACCGCCGGACGGGGCGGCTGCCGGACGAGATGGAGGCGAGCAGGCTAGGAACGAGGGGCATGGAGTTGCAGCGTGCGGGAGGAAGGGGCCAGCCTAGCATCTGATACCATGTTGGATAATCAGCAACTAGCTTTACTAAGGGCCAAAGACCAGAACATATACATGTTGGGGAACGTAGCAGAAATTCAAAATTTTCCTACGTGTCACCAAGATCTATCTATGGAGAGACCAGCAACGAGGGGAAGGAGAGTGCATCTACATACCCTTGTAGATCGCTAAGCGGAAGCGTTCAAGTGAACGGGGTTGATGGAGTCGTACTCGTCGTGATTCAGATCACCGATGATCCTAGTGCCGAACGGACAGCACCTCCGCGTTCAACACACGTACAGCTCGACGATGTCTCCCACGCCTTGATCCAGCAAGGAGAGAGGGAGAGGTTGAGGAAGACTCCATCCAGCAGCAGCACAACGGCGTGGTGGTGATGGAGGAGCGTGGCAATCCTGCAGGGCTTCGCCAAGCACCTACGGGAGAGGAGGAGGTGTCACGGGAGGGAGGGAGGCGCCAAGGGCTCAGGTATGGATGCCCTCCCTCCCCTCCACTATATATAGGGGCAGGGGAGAGGGGGGAGGCGCAGCCTTGCCCCTTCCTCCAAGGAAGGGGTGCGGCTAAGAGGGGGGGAGGAGTCCATCCTCCCCAAGGCACCTCGGAGGTGCCTTCCCCCTTGAGGACTCTTCCCTTTCCTAGGTTCCTTGGCGCATGGGCCTCTTGGGGCTGGTGCCCTTGGCCCATGTAGGCCAAGGCGCACCCCCTACAGCCCATGTGGCCCCCCGGGGCAGGTGGCCCCACCCGGTGGGCCCCCGGGACCCTTCCGGTGGTCCCGGTACAATACCGATGACCCCGAAACTTGTCCCGATGGCCGAAACAGGACTTCCTATATATAAATCTTTACCTCCGGACCATTCCGGAACTCCTCGTGACGTCCGGGATCTCATCCGGGACTCCGAACAACATTCGGTAACCACATACAAGCTTCCTTTATAACCCTAGCGTCATCGAACCTTAAGTGTGTAGACCCTACGGGTTCGGGAGACATGCAGACATGACCGAGATGTTCTCCGGTCAATAACCAACAGCGGGATCTGGATACCCATGTTGGCTCCCACATGTTCCACGATGATCTCATCGGATGAACCACGATGTCAAGGACTCAATCGATCCCGTATACAATTCCCTTTGTCTAGCGGTATGGTACTTGCCCGAGATTCGATCGTCGGTATACCGATACCTTGTTCAATCTCGTTACCGGCAAGTCTCTTTACTCGTTCCGTAACACATCATCCCGTGATCAACCCCTTGGTCACATTGTGCACATTATGATGATGTCCTACCGAGTGGGCCCAGAGATACCTCTCCGTTTACACGGAGTGACAAAATCCCAATCTCGATTCGTGCCAACCCAACAGACACTTTCAGAGATACCCGTAGTGTACCTTTATAGCCACCCAGTTACGTTGTGACGTTTGGCACACCCAAAGCACTCCTACGGTATCCGGGAGTTGCACAATCTCATGGTCTAAGGAAATGATACTTGACATTAGAAAAGCTTTAGCATACGAACTACATGATCTTGTGCTAGGCTTAGGATTGGGTCTTGTCCATCACATCATTCTCCTAATGATGTGATCCCGTTATCAACGACATCCAATGTCCATGGTCAGGAAACCGTAACCATCTATTGATTAACGAGCTAGTCAACTAGAGGCTTACTAGGGACATGGTGTTGTCTATGTATCCACACATGTATCTGAGTTTCCTATCAATACAATTCTAGCATGGATAATAAACGATTATCATGAACAAGGAAATATAATAATAATCAATTTATTATTGCCTCTAGGGCATATTTCCAACAGTCTCCCACTTGCACTAGAGTCAATAATCTAGTTCACATCGATATGTGATTAACACTCAAGGTCACATCCCCATGTGACTAACACCCAAAGAGTTTACTAGAGTCAATAATCTAGTTCACATTTACCATGTGATTAACACTCGATGAGTTCTGGGTTTGATCATGTTATGCTTGTGAGAGAGGTTATAGTCAACGGGTCTGAACCTTTCAGATCCGTGTGTGCTTTACAAATCTCTATGTCATCTCCTAGATGCAGCTACCACGTTCTATTTGGAGCTATTCCAAATAACTGTTCTACTTGGAGCTATTCTAAATTGTTGCTCCATTATACGTATCCGGTATCTCTACTCAGAGCTATCCGGATAGGTGTTAAGCTTGCATCGACGTAACCCTTTACGACGAACTCTTTTACCACCTCCATAATTGAGAAAATTCCTTAGTCCACTAGTTACTAAGGATAACTTTGACCGCTGTCCTGTGATCCATTCTTGGATCACTCTTGTACCCCTTGACTGACTCATGGTAAAGCACACTTCAGGTGCGGTACACAGCATAGCATACTGTAGAGCCTATGTCTTAAGCATAGGGGACGACCTTCGTTCCTTTCTCTCTATTCTGCCATGGTCGAGCTTTAAGTCTTAACTTCATACCTTACAACTCAGGCAAGAACTCCTTCTTTGACTGATCCATCTTGAACACCTTCAAGATCACGTCAAGGCATGTGCTCATTTGAAAGTACTATTAAGCGTTTTGATCTATCCTTATAGATCTTGATGCTCAATGTTCAAGTAGCTTAATCCAGGCTTTTCCATTGAAAAACACTTTCCAAATAACCCTATATGCTTTCCAGAAATTCTACGTCATTTCCGATCATTAATATGTCAACAACATATACTCATCAGAAATTCTATAGTGCTCCCACTCACTTCTTTGGAAATACAAGTTTCTCATAAACTTTGTATACACCCAAAATCTTTGATCATCATCAAAGCATACATTCCAACTCCGAGATGCTCACTCCAGTCCTCAGAAGGATTGCTGGAGCTTTGCATACTTATTAGCATATTTCAGGATAGACAAAACCTTCCGGTTGTATCACATACAACCTTTCCTCAAAAATCGTCGAGGAAACAATGTTTTGACATCCTATCTGCAAGATTTCATAAATAATGCAGTAATTGCTAATATAATTCCAACAGACTCTTAGCATCGCTACGAGTGAGAAAGTCTCATCGTAGTCAACTCCTTGAACTTGTCGAAAAACATCTTAACGACAAGTCGAGCTTTCTCAATGGTGACACTTACCATCATTGTCTGTCTTCCTTTCAAAATCCATCTGCACTCAACAGCCTTACGACCATCGAGTTGTTCTGCCAAAGTCTACACTTTGTTTTCATACATGGATCCTATCTCGGATTTTATGGCTTCTAACCATTTGTCGGAATTTGGGCCCACCATCGCTTCTCCATAGCTCGTAGGTTCATTGTTGTCTAGCAACATGACCTTCAAGACAGGATTACTGTACCACTCTGAAGTAGTACGTATCCTTGTCACCCTACGAGGTTCGGTAGTGACTTGATCCGAAACTTCATGATCACTATCATAAGCTTCCACTTCAATTGGTGTAGGTGCCACAGGAACAACTTCCTGTGCCCTGCTACACACTTGTTGAAGTGACGGTTCAATAACCTCATCAAGTCTCCACCATCCTCCCACTCAATTCTTTCGAGAGAAACTTTTCCTCGAGAAAGGACCCGATTCTAGAAACAATCCCTTATTGCTTTCGAATCTGAGACAGGAGGTATACCCAACTGTTTTGGGTGTCCTATGAAGATGCATTTATCCGCTTTGGGTTCGAGCTTATCAGCCTGAAACCTTTCCACATAAGCATCGCAGCCCCAAACTTCTAAGAAATGACAGCTTAGGTTTCTCTAAACCATAATTCATACGGTGTCATCTCAACGGAATTACGTGGTGCCCTATTTAAAGTGAATGTGGTTGTCTCTAATGCCTAACCATAAACTATAGTGGTACTTCGATAAGAGACATCATGGTATGCATCATATCCAATAGGGTGCAGTTATGATGTTCGGACACACCATCACACTATGGTGTTCCAGGCTGTATTAGTTGTGAAACTATTTCCACAATGTCTTAATTCTGTGCCAAACTCGTAATTCAGATATTCATCTCTATGATCATATCATAGATATTTTATCCTCTTGTCACGACGATCTTTCAACTTCACCCTGAAATTACTTGAACCTTTCAATAATTCAGACTCGTGATTCATCAAGTAAATATACTCAACATCTACTCAAATCATCTGTGAAGTAAGAACATAACAATATCCACTACATGCCTCAGCACTCATTGGACTGCACACATCAAAATGTATTACTTCCAACAAGTTGCTATCTTGTTCCATCTTACTGAAAACGAGGCTTTTCAGTCATCTTGCCCATGTGGTATGATTTGCATGTCCCAAGTGATTCAAAATCAAGTGAGTCAAAACGGTCCATTTGCATGGAGTTTCCTCATGCATATACACCAATAGACATGGTTCGCATGTCTCAAACTTTTCAAAAATGAGTGAGCCCAAAGATCCATCAATATGGAGCTTCTTCATGCGTTTTATACCGATATGACTTACGTGGCAGTGCCACAAGTAGGTGGTACTATCATTACTATCTTTTGGCATGAACATGTGTATCACTACGATCGAGATTTAATAAACCATTCATTTTAGGTGTAAGACCATTGAAGGTATTATTCAAATAAACAGAGTAACCATTATTCTCCTTAAATGAATAACCGTATTGCGATAGACGTAATCCAATCATGTCTATGCTCAACGCAAACACCAAATAACAATTATTTAGGTTTAACACCAATCTCTTTGGTAGAGGGAGCGTGCGATGCTTGATCATATCAAGCTTGGAAAAACTTCCAACACATATCGTCAGCTCACCTTTAGCTAGTCTCCGTTTATTCCGTAGCCTTTTGTTTCGAGTTACTAACACTTAGCAACCGAACCGGTATCTAATACCCTGGTGCTACTAGGAGTACTAGCAAAGTACACATTAACACAATGTATATCCAATATACTTCTATCGACCTTGCCAGCCTTCTTATCTACCAAGTATCTAGGGTAATTCTGCTCTAGTGGTTGTTCCCCTTATTACAGAAGCACTTAGTCTCGGGTTTGGGTTTTACCTTGGGTTTCTTCACTAGAGCAGCAGCTGATTTGCCGTTTCATGAAGTATCCCTTCTTGCCCTTGCCCTTCTTGAAACTAGTGGTTTCACCAACCATCAACAATTGATGCTCCTTCTTGATTTCTACTTTCGCGGTGTCAAACATCGCGAATACCTCAAGGATCATCATATCTATCCCTGATATGTTATAGTTCATCACGAAGCTCTAACAGCTTGGTGGCAATGACTTTGGAGAACCATCACTGTCTTATCTGGAAGATCAACTCCCACTCGATTCAAATGATTGTTGTACTCAGACAATCTGAGCACAAGCTCAACAATTGAGCTTTTCTCCTTAGTTTGCAGGTTAAGAAAGTCATCGGAGGTCTTATACCTCTTGACATGGGCACGAGCCTGAAATCCCAATTTCAGCCCTCAAAACATCTCATATGTTTCGCGATGTTTCAAAAACGTCTTTGGTGCCTCAACTCTAAACCGTTTAACTGAACTATCACGTAGTTATCAAAACGTGTATGTCAGATGTTCGCAACAACCACAGACAACGTTCGAGGTTCAGCACACTGAGCGGTGCATTAAGGACATAAGCCTTCTATGAAGCAATGAGGACAATCCTCAGTTTACGGACCTAGTCCGCATAATTGCTACTATCAACTTTCAACTAATTTTTCTCTAGGAACATATCTAAACAGTAGAACTATAGCGTGAGCTACGACATAATTTGCAAAAACCTTTTGACTATGTTCAGGATAATTAAGTTCATCTTATGAACTCCCACTCAGATAGACATCCCTCTAGTCATCTAAGTGATTACATGATCCGAGTCAAACTAGGCCGTGTCCGATCATCACGTGAGACGGACTAGTCATCATCGGTGAACATCTTCATGTTGATCGTATCTTCTATACGACTCATGTTCGACCTTTCGGTCTCCGTGTTCCGAGGCCATGTCTGTACATGCTAGGCTCGTCAAGTTAACCCTAAGTGTTTCGCGTGTGTAAATCTGTCTTACACCCGTTGTATGTGAACGTTAGAATCTAACACCCGATCATCACGTGGTGCTTCGAAACACGAACTGTCGCAACGGTGCACAGTTAGGGGAGAACACTTCTTGAAATTGTTGTAAGGGATCATCTTATTTACTACCGTCGTTCTAAGCAAATAAGATGTATAAACATGATAAACATCACATGCAATCAAATAGTGACATGATATGGCCATCATCACTTTGCTCCTTTTGATCTCCATCTTCGGGGCTCCATGATCATCATCGTCACCGGCATGACACCATGATCTCCATCATCATGATCTCCATCATCGTGTCTTCATGAAGTTGCCTCGCCAACTATTACTTCTACTACTATGGCTAACGGTTAGCAATAAAGTAAAGTAATTACATGACGTTTAAGTTGACACGCAGGTCACAAATAAATAAAGACAACTCCTATGGCTCCTGCCGGTTGTCATACTCATCGACATGCAAGTCGTGATTCCTATTACAAGAACATGATCAATCTCATACATCACATATATCATTCATCACATCCTTTGGCCATATCACATCACATAGCATACCCTGCAAAAACAAGTTAGACGTCCTCTAATTGTTGTTTGCATGTTTTACGTGGCTGCTATGGGTTTCTAGCAAGAACGTTTCTTACCTACGCATGAACCACAACGTGATATGCCAATTGCTATTTACCCTTCATAAGGACCCTTTTCATCGAATCCGATCCGACTAAAGTGGGAGAGACAGACACCCGCCAGCCACCTTATGCAACTAGTGCATGTTTGTCGGTGGAACCGGTCTCACGTAAGCGTACGTGTAAGGTTGGTCCGGGCCGCTTCATCCCACGATGCCGCCGAATCAAGATAAGACTAGTAACGGCAAGCATATTGAACAATATCGACGCCCACAACTACTTTGTGTTCTACTCGTGCAAAGAATCTACGCAATAGACCTAGCTCATGATGCCACTGTTGGGGAACGTAGCAGAAATTCAAAATTTTCCTACGTGTCACCAAGATCTATCTATGGAGAGACCAGCAACGAGGGGAAGGAGAGTGCATCTACATACCCTTGTAGATCGCTAAGCGGAAGCGTTCAAGTGAACGGGGTTGATGGAGTCGTACTCGTCGTGATTCAGATCACCGATGATCCTAGTGCCGAACGGACGGCACCTCCGCGTTCAACACACGTACAGCTCGACGATGTCTCCCACGCCTTGATCCAGCAAGGAGAGAGGGAGAGGTTGAGGAAGACTCCATCCAGCAGCAGCACAACGGCGTGGTGGTGATGGAGGAGCGTGGCAATCCTGCAGGGCTTCGCCAAGCACCTACGGGAGAGGAGGAGGTGTCACGGGAGGGAGGGAGGCGCCAAGGGCTCAGGTATGGATGCCCTCCCTCCCCTCCACTATATATAGGGGCAGGGGAGAGGGGGGAGGCGCAGCCTTGCCCCTTCCTCCAAGAAGGGGTGCGGCTAAGAGGGGGGAGGAGTCCATCCTCCCCAAGGCACCTCGGAGGTGCCTTCCCCCTTGAGGACTCTTCCCTTCTAGGGTTCCTTAGGCGCATGGGCCTCTTGGGGCTGGTGCCCTTGGCCCATGTAGGCCAAGGCGCACCCCCTACAGCCCATGTGGCCCCCCGGGGCAGGTGGCCCCACCCGGTGGGCCCCCGGGACCCTTCCGGTGGTCCCGGTACAATACCGATGACCCCGAAACTTGTCCCGATGGCCGAAACAGGACTTCCTATATATAAATCTTTACCTCCGGACCATTCCGGAACTCCTCGTGACGTCCGGGATCTCATCCGGGACTCCGAACAACATTCGGTAACCACATACAAGCTTCCTTTATAACCCTAGCGTCATCGAACCTTAAGTGTGTAGACCCTACGGGTTCGGGAGACATGCAGACATGACCGAGATGTTCTCCGGTCAATAACCAACAGCGGGATCTGGATACCCATGTTGGCTCCCACATGTTCCACGATGATCTCATCGGATGAACCACGATGTCAAGGACTCAATCGATCCCGTATACAATTCCCTTTGTCTAGCGGTATGGTACTTGCCCGAGATTCGATCGTCGGTATACCGATACCTTGTTCAATCTCGTTACCGGCAAGTCTCTTTACTCGTTCCGTAACACATCATCCCGTGATCAACCCCTTGGTCACATTGTGCACATTATGATGATGTCCTACCGAGTGGGCCCAGAGATACCTCTCCGTTTACACGGAGTGACAAAATCCCAATCTCGATTCGTGCCAACCCAACAGACACTTTCAGAGATACCCGTAGTGTACCTTTATAGCCACCCAGTTACGTTGTGACGTTTGGCACACCCAAAGCACTCCTACGGTATCCGGGAGTTGCACAATCTCATGGTCTAAGGAAATGATACTTGACATTAGAAAAGCTTTAGCATACGAACTACATGATCTTGTGCTAGGCTTAGGATTGGGTCTTGTCCATCACATCATTCTCCTAATGATGTGATCCCGTTATCAACGACATCCAATGTCCATGGTCAGGAAACCGTAACCATCTATTGATTAACGAGCTAGTCAACTAGAGGCTTACTAGGGACATGGTGTTGTCTATGTATCCACACATGTATCTGAGTTTCCTATCAATACAATTCTAGCATGGATAATAAACGATTATCATGAACAAGGAAATATAATAATAATCAATTTATTATTGCCTCTAGGGCATATTTCCAACAATACATGTGTGGTAAAGTGTAGAAAAGGCCCTTATATAATGGGGATGTACCGAAAGGAACTATACACATCTAACATTTCTCAAGTGTTCCGATGAAAAAGGAGAGCAGCATACTACTGGACGGTCCAGCCACGAAATTTAACTTACCATATTAATTTGCATTTCTTCAGTATGCCACCAAACAATGTGTTCAAGTCAGCAGGGAACATTACAATGCGATAAAGCTCTCTAATTCTTCAGTATGCTACCAAAACAATGTGTTCAAGCCAGCAGGGAACATTACAATGCGATAAAGCTCTCTAATTCTAGATTTGTTCCTTTGCTAAGCCAAAGCATCCGGGGCTGATAACCACTAGAAACCCCATGTATGTGATGCACTGTCGCACCCATTTACAAATTACAGCTCGATATACTCAGCAGAATCTCGTTTGGAACAGGGAGATAAAATTGTCATTAAATGACTGTCAAAACCATGACCTATTTCATGAAAAAGCCGGAAACAGATGGGAAGGATTCAATCATTCTAGTAATCCAATCAAGGATCTAGCATATCAGGCAACACAAAGGTCCAACATCAGCAGTCGATGCAAGATTGAAAACAGAGTAGCATGTATAGAAATTAGGTAAGTTCTCAATCCAGCCAAAAAGAGTTAAGCTGCCATATTACAATCATCACATGTCCTAAGCATGCAGCGAAACATAACCAACTGTTCAAAAGAGACAATGCTCCAAATCCAGCAGGAACATTACACCAAGACATTTAAATTTTCTGTCAGTCTTGATAAGGTGAGACAAGTAGATAGCCGATTCAACTGATGTGTGGCTCTTCAACAAAACCAACGCCTTTTCGACTTCAGCCGCAGCTGACGATAATTGGTTAGAGAAAATACATTAGACGAATATGGACAATGGATTACATAAAGAAACAGAACTTATTTTATCTACTCCAAATGTCAGAAATATCTATACATGAGAAGATAGTTTAGCGGGGCACATGTTGCAGGGGGGCAATTTAAAGCATCCAGGCATAACATAAGATCAATTGTCTGATCGAGAAGCCCGATATGGTCAAATATGCTAGTGTCATCAGACGCAGTGAAACTAACTATGAGACAAGCATCATAAATCATATTGGGTTAACATCACTAAGGAGAAGAATATGGACCTTGCTAACCTAAATGACTGTAACACTTGCAGTTTCTTTGATGATAAGAGAAAACAAGGCTCACCTAGTTGCTATGGCCACATTTCTTCTTGCGGCAATTCGTAGCCCTGAGCGGAAGGCGCGAATAGCACCTACAATACAGCATAGTGAGAAATGTTAGCTACATCATAAACACCAAATTCCTGTGAATGACTTATCACCTAAGCAAAGGTAATAGAGAGAGTGCATGCTTGATTAAGCACTTTGGCTACCAAATAGCAGTAATGGAAGGAGGTAAATACAAAAAAATCAGCACTGCGGGCAGTAATGTTCTTTTTTTTGAGGAACCGGCAGAAGAACTGCCTTAATATATTAAGGAGGAGAAAAAAACAAACAAACATACAGATATTCAGTTACATGACACATATTGGGTGTACGAAGAACGTAGTACCCATAGCTAGGAGTACAAGAATCAATCAATCAATCAGGCTCAGGTTCAGGTGCATTCTGTACATTAGAAAGCCAGCTAGCCGAGAGCGAAGGAAGAGAAAGGTCTTGCTTGATGAGGTGGAGGATAGCAGCTTCCTGGAGCGGATGATGCTCGAATACCCGCCTGTTCCATTCCTTCCAGATGTTCCAAACCGTATAAATGGCCACTCTCTTGGCCCTCCTTCACAGGCCCGAGGTCAAGTCGTCCCACCAGTGCTCGATGGAAGTCGCGGTCTGAGCGTTTGTTGCAAGAGCAGGCTGGCCAAGGCTGTTTCCTACCATGGTCCAGACGCCCTTGGCGAAAGGGCATGTTAGGATTAGATGGGTGGGCGTCTCATCGGCCTGGTCGCAGAAGCAGCAGATATCATCATGAGGAATTACCCTGATGGCAAGGTTGTTGGCCGTAAGGATCCGACCCTGCAGCCACAGCCACATGAAGAATTTGCACTTGGCTTCCACCTTCGCAGTCCACAGCCTATCAAACCGTCTTGGGCAGAACGATCCAAGGAATTGGCACTGGTATGCAGAAGAAGCTGAGTAGGACTTGGAGCTGTTCCATACCCAGGAAATGGAGTCAGCAGTGAGAGGGTCAAGCGTTACCTGCCGAATTTGGTTCCAAAGTAGAGCAAACTGGCGAAGCTGCGAGATGTCAGAGATCCGATGTAAGCCTAGCAGCCACTTATT